>NC_041382.1:664404981-664424864 GCF_002162155.2 Triticum dicoccoides | reverse complement strand
GTAGGCGCGCCCCCTACCTCGTGCCTTCCTCGTTGATTGCTTGACGTAGGGTCCAAGTCCTCTTGACCATGTTCGTTCCGAAAATCACGTTCCCGAAGGTTTCATTCTGTTTGATATTATTTTTCTGCGAAACCCTAAAATAGGCAAAAAAAAACAGCAATTCTGGGCTGGGCCTCCGGTTAATAGGTTAGTCCCAAAAATAATATAAAAGTTATAATAAAGCCCAATAATGTCCAAAACAGAATATAATATAGCATGGAACAATAAAAAATTATAGATACGATGGAGACGTATCACGCCCCACAGCTCCCATGCTGCCCTCTATTTCCACTGAGGCCCATGAAGGCCCATTGACCCCCCGGGGGGTTCCGGTAACTCCCCGGTACTCCGGTATTTATCCGATGACCCCCGGAACCTTTTTGGTGTCCGAATATAACCTTCAAATATATCAATCTTTATGTCTCGACCATTTCGAGACTCCTCGTCATGTCCGTGATCTCATCTGGGACTCCGAACAACCTTCGGTACATCAAAACACATAAATTCATAATATCGATCGCCATCGAACGTTAAGTGTGCGGACCCTACGAGTTCGAGAACTATGTAGACATGACCGAGACTCATCTCCGATCAATAACCAACAGCGGAACCTGGATGCTCATATTGGTTCCCACATATTCTATGAAGATCTTTATCGGTCAAACCGCATAACAACATACATTATTCCCTTTGTCACTTGTATGTTACTTGCCCGAGATTCGATCATCAGTATCATCATACCTAGTTCAATCTCGTTACCGGCAAGTCTCTTTACTTGTTCCGTAATGCATCATCCTACAACTAACTCTTTAGTCACATTGCTTGCAAGGCTTAAAGTGATGTGCATTACCGAGAGGGCCCAGAGATACCTCTCCGACAATTTGAGTGACAAATCCTAATCTCGATCTATGCCAACTCAACAAACACCATCGAAGACACCTATAGAGCATCTTTACAATCACCCAGTTATGTTTGTGACGTTTGATAGCACACTAAGTGTTCCTCTGGTATTCGGGAGTTGCATAATCTCATAGTCATAGGAACATGTATAAGTTATGAAGAAAGCAATAGCAATAAACTAAACGATCATAGTGCTAAGCTAACAGATGGGTCAAGTCAATCACATCATTTTCTAATGATGTGATCCCGTTCATCAAATGACAACTATTGTCCATGGCTAGGAAACTTAACCATCTTTGATTAACGAGCTAGTCAAGTAGAGGCATACTAGTGATACTCTGTTTGTCTATGTATTCACACATGTACTAAGTTTTCGGTTAATACAATTCTAGCATGAATAATAAACATTTATCATGATGTAAGGAAATATAAATAACCACTTTATTATTTCCTCTAGGGAATATTTCCTTCAGTCTCCCACTTGCACTAGAGTCAATAATCTAGTTCACATCGCCATGTGTTTTAACACCAATAGTTCACATCTTTATGTGATTAGTTCACATCTCCATGTGACTAATACCCAAAGGGTTTACTAGAGTCAATAATCTAGTTCACATCGCTATGTGATTAACACACAAAGAGTGATCATGTTTTGCTTGTGAGAGAAGTTTAGTCTATGAGTCTGCAACATTCAGATACGTATGTATTTTTGCAAATTTCTATGTTTACAATACTTTGCACGGAGCTACTCTAGCTAATTGCTCCCACTTTCAATATGTATCTAGATCGAGACTTATAGTCATCTAGATCAGTGTCAAAAGATTGCATCGACGTAACTCTTTATGACGAACTCTTTTATCACCTCCATAACCGAGAAATGTTTCCTTAGTCCTCTAAGGATAATTTTGACCGTTGTCCATTGATCTACTCCTAGATCACTATTGTACTCCCTTGCCAAAATCATGCTAAGGTATACAATAGGTCTGGTACATAGCATAGCATACTTTATAGAACCTATGACTGAGGCATAGGGAATGACCTTTTCATTCTTGAGGGAGTCCTGGATTAGGGGGTCTCCGGACAGCCGGACTATCTCCATTGGCCGGACTGTTAGACTATGAAGATGCAAGATTGAAGACTTTGTCTCGTGTCCGGATGGGACTCTACTTGGCGTGGAAGGCAAGCTAGGCAATACGTATATGGATATATCCTCCTTTGTAACCGACCTTGTATAACCCTAACCCTCTTCGGTGTCTATATAAACCGAAGGGTTTTAGTCCGTAGGACAACAATCACAACAAACAATCATACCATAGGCTAGCTTCTAGGGTTTAGCCTCTCTGATCTCGTGGTAGATCTACTCTTGTACTACCCATATCATCAATATTAATCAAGCAGGACATAGGGTTTTACCTCCATCAAGAGGGCCCGAACCTGGGTAAAACTTCGTGTCCCCTGCCTCCTGTTACCATCCGGCCTAGACACACAGTTCGGGACCCCCTACCCGAGATCCGCCGGTTTTGACACTGACATTGGTGCTTTCATTGAGAGTTCCTCTGTGTCGTTGCTGTTAGGCTTGATGGATCCTACTATCATCGATGGCGATGCGGTCCAGGGTGAGACTTTTCTCCCCGGACAGATCTTCGTATTCGGCGGCTTTGCACAGCGAGCTAATTCGCTTGGCCATCTGGAGCAGATTGAAAGCTACGCCCCTGGCCATCAGGTCAGATTTGGAAGTTTGAACTACACGGCCGACATCCGCGGAGACTTGATCTT
Organism: Triticum dicoccoides; assembly: GCF_002162155.2. NCBI lineage: Eukaryota > Viridiplantae > Streptophyta > Magnoliopsida > Poales > Poaceae > Triticum > Triticum dicoccoides. Next base: position 664,422,149 of record NC_041382.1, on the reverse strand, counting down.
TGATGGATTCGAGCCACAGCCGGGCGCGCCGCACTGTCGCGATGGGTATGACCTAGCTCTGCCGCCGAACAGTATCCCAGAGGCCGCGCCCGCATCAGCTCCGACCCTTAGTTCGGAGCCAACTACGCCAATCAAGGACGGGTGGTTAGACACCGCCTCAGGGGCTGCAGTCTCAACGGCGATCGAGCCGAACACCTGCCTAACCCTCTGCGCAGCCCATGACTCCAAGGTGCCGGACTCTTTCCCGGACTCCGAACCATCCGCGCCCCTCCAAATCGAATCTGATTGGGCGCCGATCATGGAATTCACCGCCGCGGATATCTTTCAGCACTCACCCTTCGGCGACATTCTGAATTCACTAAGGTCTCTCTCTTTGTCAGGAGAGCCCTGGCCGGGTTATGGCCAACATGATTGGGATGCGGACAATGAAGAAATTCGACACCCACCCACCACCCATTTTGTAGCCACTATCGATGATTTAACCGACATGCTCGACTTCGACTTCGAAGACATCAACGGTGTGGACAACGATGTAGGAGACAAAAATGAACCAGCGCCTATAGGGCACTGGAAAGCCACCTCGTCATATGACATATACATGGTGGATGCACCCAACGAAGGCAACGGCGATGAGATAGCGGAGGATGACCCCTCCAAGAAGCAACCCAAGCGCCGACGTGTGTGGTGACGCTCTAAGTCCCGCCAAAGCAAAAGTGGTGATACTGGCACAGGAGATAATAACACTCCGGATAGTGCCGAAGACAACAACAATCCCCTCCAGCAAGATTTAGAGCAGGAGGATGAAGGAGCCAGCTCTCCCGAGAGAGCGGCAGACGGAGAGGAGGAGGATTACAATTACATCCCCCCCCCCTCCGAAGACGAGGCAAGCCTCGGCGATGATGAATTTGCCGTCCCAGAGGATCCCGTCGAACAAGAGCGCTTCAAGCGCCGGCTTATGGCCACGACAAATAGCCCGAAGAAAAAGCAGCAGCAGCTTCAAGCTGATCAAGATCTGCTAGCTGACAAATGGACTGAAGTCCTCGCGGCCGAGGAATATAAACTCGAGCGCCCCTCCAAGAGTTACCCAAGGCGCAGGTTACTACCCTGACTGGAGGAAGAAGCGTATGATACGGCTGATCGGCCACCTCGTGGCCGCGATAGAGAGGCATTCCAGCCAAAAGCTCAGCCTCCACCCCAATGCCATTCAAATAAAAAGGCATGGGGAGATACGCCAGACCTGCGAGACATATTGGAGGACAAGGCAAAGCATTCAAGATCGATCTATGGATCACGAGGGCGCACCACTCTACGAGACAACAAACGTCATGCTGGATACAGTAAAAGCAAATCCGGCCAGGCCGAACACAGCGGGCAAGACCCATTCAAGCTGCGTCGAGATATAGCCCAATATAGAGGCGCCTCACACCCCTTATGCTTCACAGACGAAGTAATGGAACATCAATTCCCAGAAGGTTTCAAACATGTAAACATTGAATCATACGATGGCACAACAGATCCTGCAGTATGGATTGAGGATGTCCTCCTCCACATCCACATGGCCCACGGTGATGACTTACACGCCATCAAATACCTCCCACTAAAGCTCAAAGGACCAGCGCGGCATTGGCTTAACAGCTTGCCAGCGGACTCCATTAGCTGTTGGGAAGATTTGGAAGCCACATTCCTCGACAACTTTCAGGGCACTTATGTGTGACCACCAGACGCCGATGACTTGAGCCACATAATTTAGCAGCCAAAAGAGTCGGCCAGGCAATTCTGGACTCGGTTCCTTACAAAGAAAAATCAAATCGTCGATTGTTCGGATGCGAAGGCCTTAGCGGCTTTCAAGCACAACATCCGAGACGAGTGGCTAGCCCGGCACCTTGGTCAGGAAAAGTCGAAATCTATGGCAGCTCTCACGACGCTCATGACCCGCTTTTGTGCGGGAGAAGACAGCTGGCTGGCTCGCAGTAATAACATATCAAAGAACCATGGTACCTCAGATACCAAGGACGGCAATAGCAGGTCACGTCACAACAAGCATAAGCGCCGCATTAACAGCGAAAATACTGAGGATACGACTGTCAATGCCGGATTCAAAGGCTCTAAACCCGGTCAGCGGAAAAAGCCATTCAAACAAAGTACGCCGGGTCCGTCCAGCTTGGACCGTATACTCGACCGCTCGTGTCAAATACACGACACCCCAGACAAGCCAGCCAATCACACCAATAGGGATTGTTGGGTGTTCAAGCAGGCCGGCAAGTTAATTGCCGAAAACAAGGACAAGGGGCCGCATAGCAACGACGAGGAGGAGCCCCGGCAGCCGCACACTAGAGGACAGAAGAGGTTTCCCCCGCAAGTGCGGACGGTGAACATGATATACGCAACCCACATCCCCAAGAGGGAGCGGAAGCGTGCGCTCAGGGACGTATATGCGTTGGAGCCGGTCGCCCCAAAGTTCAACCCTTGGTCCTCCTGTCCGATCACCTTCGATCGCAGGGACCACCCCACTAGTATCCGTCATGGCGGATTCGCCGCACTGGTCCTGGACCCAATCATCGATGGATTTCACCTCACTCGAGTCCTTATGGACGGCGGTAGCAGCCTGAACCTGCTTTATCAGGACACAGTGCGCAAAATGGGTATAGACCCCTCAAGGATCAAACCCACAAAAACGACCTTTAAGGGCGTCATTCCAGGCGTAGAGGCCCATTGCACAGGCTCAATTACACTGGAAGTGGTCTTCGGATCCCCGGATAAATTCCGAAGCGAAGAGTTAATCTTCGATATAGTCCCGTTCCGCAGTGGTTATCACGCCTTGCTCGGGCGAATCGCATTTGCTAGATTCAATGCGGTACCGCATTATGCATACCTCAAGCTCAAGATGCCAGGACCTCGCGGAGTTATTACAGTCAATGGAAACACAGAGCGCTCTCTCCGAACAGAGGAGCACACCGCGGCCCTCACAGCAGGAGCGCAAAGCAGCCTCTCAAGGCAATCAACCAGTTCGGCATTTCAAAGCCTGGACACCTTCAAGTGTGCCCGGGGCAATCGGCAAATAGACCGCCTGGCGTGATCTGAGCTCACGTAGCAATACGGCGGCCACCCCAATCCTAGCCCAACAGCGATATTCGTGTCGCGCGTACATAATTATGCACTAAAAATACCATGGGAACAGGTGGGGAGGGGGCACAACTGCGGCACGCCCCAAAACGCGGCCTAAACCGCACTAGGGGCTTCCCTTTTGGTTATTTTTCTTTTTCTTTCAGGACCTTAATCTCTAGAAACACTGTTCGGCAGCACTATTGCCGAACACATGATGCAACAATCAAGGAGGCAGACAACTACGTTATACAACAGAATTCCCAGGTAGATTACAGATTTCATATCATTCCTCGGCCCGCCCTTGGAAGGGACATAGTCCTACTCTTTTCTTATCGCACTATCTGTATCACTCTGCTTTAACGCAATTTTTCAATAAACAATGCATGACATTATGACTATTATTGCATTCTTGTTATATATATATATATATATATATCTATGTGTTCATTAATGACGCCTTGCAACCATACACTCTGGTACGGCCAATACACCAGGGGCTTACGTACCCCACAATGCGGTGTGAAAAGTCCGAACACTTTCACAAGTGCGACACCCCGAACTTATAGCACTATATGCATCAGCTCCGAATCATGTCTTTGGTCAAATGTTGGGTTTGCCCGGATCCTATGTTTTGGTACCTTACGTTCCGCTCTATCGGCTAAGGTAGCGCTAGGAGAACTACTGCGATTGTGCCCCGGTTCTTCCGGGCTGAGCACCTCAGTAGAGAAAGCTAAAACTGACTGTCATGATAAGGCGAGAGACTGGTCGCTGTTCGGCGAGGTTTTTCGAGTCCCTAAAGACTTATGCCGCTTAGGGCGAGGGGCCGGCCCTGTCCGGCTTACAGGCATGCATCGCGCCCCGAATTCGGCCTTCCGAATACCAGGGGCTTCGCCGAAATTTAAAATTATAGAATTCTATGGCTAAGTGAGAGTGATAAAGCATTATTAGTCCGGTTGCCTTGTTCGTTGTGCTGAGCACCTCCCTCGAAGGACCCAAACATGGGAACAAGAGTGCTCAAGTTTATCCCGAACACCCCAGCACTCGTGGCATGGGGGCAGAAGCCGAGGACTAGCCATCTCTCAGATTGGATAAACAACCAAACAGAAGGTAATATTTTAAATTCTAACAAGCGTTGCATAGCGCATATGAAACAAGTTTTCATACATACAGGACAAAACGAGCAAGTCTCATTCAAATATTACATCTTTTGAACACTCATCCGCGATAAGACGGGCACCCGACAGAACACCCTCATAGTACATCTCGGGGTGGCGGTGCTCCTTGCCCTCCGGCAGCCCCTCCTTGATCAGCTTCACGGCGTCTAGCTTGACCCACTACATTTTTACACGGGCGAAAGCCCGGCGCGCACCTTCAATGCAGACAGATCGCTTGATGACCTCCAGCCATGGGCAGGCATCCACAAGCTGCCTCACCAGGCCGAAGAAGCTGTTCGGAAGGGCGTCACCAGGCCAAAACCGGACTATAAAGCTCTTCATGGCCTGATCGGCCGCCTTATGTAGCTCGACCATCTGCTTCAGCTGGTCGCTCATCAGCACCGGATGTTCGGCCTCAGCATACTGAGACCAGAATAGCTTCTCCGTCGAGCTTCCGTCCTCAGCCTGGTAAAATTGTGCGGCATCAGACACACTGCGGGGCAAATCTGCGAATGCTCCTGAAGAGCTCCGGATCCGGGTAATTAATCGGTAATTTACTTTTAGATGCTTGCTTTGCATATAGAAAGCCTTACCCGCTGCTATCTTCTTCACCGCGTCGATCTCTTGGAGGGCCTTTTGGGCTTCGGCCTTGGCACTTTTTACACTCTCGAGGGCCGCGGCAAGCTCGGACTCCCGCGTCTTGGAGTCAAGCTCCAACGCCTCGTGCTTCGCCACAAGAGCCTATAGCTCTTGCTGCACCTCGCCCACCCGAGCCTCGTGTTTCTCTCGCTCGGTGTGCTCCTTGGCCGCTGTATCTTCGGCCTTGGTCAGCGCTTGCTTCAGGGTCGCCACCTCAGTCGTGGCCCCTGGCAAACATACAATGATCTTGTCATTTTGCAATCACGTCCTTTTTTATATATACATATCTATAGGCGGGGTATTACTTACCCTTGTTCTCCTTGAGCTGCCTCTTGGCAAGGCCGAGCTCTTTCTTGGACCCCTCGAGGTCCTGCTTTAGTACGGCGACCTCCGCAGTTAGTGCGGCGGACGCCAGCAGCGAAGCCTGCATATGCATATTGGCATACTTATATTAGACTCCTGCGATATTATTTGATCCTCTGTTTGGCTTTTCTTTGTGAACACCGAACAAAGCATTAGGGGCTACTGCCTATGCGATAATATTTCTACTACATTTTAAAACACTTACCTCGAAGCCTGTTAGAAGGCTGGCACAGGCTTCAGTCAATCCGCTCTTGGCGGACTGAACCTTCTGGATCACCGCACTCATGATAGTGTGGTGCTCCTCGTCGATGGAAGCGCTGCGAAGCGCTCCCAGCAGATTGTCCGGTGCCTCTGGATGGACAGAGGTCACCGGCACAGGCATCTTGCCCCTCTTAGAAGGAGGCCGCCTGCCCGAGCCCGGAACCGCTGGAGGATCCGGCACGGTGTTCGGCTGAGGGCCGAGCTCGGAGCTCTCGGGGGCCCCGTCCCCGCGGCTCCCGGAGTCCGGAAGGTCGCCTTGAGGCGCCTCCGGGACTGTCTCCGCTCGATCCGGTGCCTCTTGAGACAACACCTCGGTGTCGTCGGCAGGATGAGGGGAGGTGGCGGTCGGGACTGGATCGCTATCCATGTCCGACGAGCCTAGGGAGCCGTCCGATGATACCTCGATATTGGCTCGTGGCGGCCTGCATAATTATGTTCGGCGATTAGGGAAAGCAGTGCGACAAAGGAATCCTATGGGTTACTTTGGTATCCGAATTTGGCCCTGGGCAATCACTCGTCTTCGCCTTCGTTGGCGGCGGTGGAGCTGTCCGGAAGGAGAGTCCTTCCCTTCTTGGACCCTCCGGCCTCCCCAGTTGGGGCGGCCTTCCTTTTTCTATCTCCCCCAGTCGATGGGGGAGCATATTCTTCTTCTTCCTCGTCTTCGGGGGAAGAGTGCGCCGCAGAGTCATCGAACGGTGAGTCTGACGACGCCTGGCGTCGGGAACTCTTTCGAGCTCCCTTGGCCTCCTTGGTCTTCTCCGGCACCTTATAAGGGGCCAGAGTCAACATCTTTGCCAGGAGAGCGTCTGCGGGGCCTTCGGGCAAAGGAGCCGGACAGTCAATCTGTCCTGCCATCTTCTGCCAGTCCTGTCAAAGGTACGGGAGTTTAGATCCCGCATAGAGTCAATCTATATAAAAAATAAGTATCCTGTGAAAGGTAAAGCAGCTTACCACACTGGCTTGGCGCTTTGCGCTGAATCCGCGATTCTCAGTAATTGGGGGACGGACCTCGACACTTTTGAACAGCACCCTCCAGGCGTCTTCATGTGTCATGCCGAAGAGCCTGTTCAGAGTTTAGTGCTGCGCCGGATTGAACTCCCACAAGGTGAACTCCCGTTGTTGGCACGGGAGTATCCGGCGGATGAGCATAACCTGGACTATGTTGACAAGCTTGAGCTTCTTGTCCACCATGTTTTGAATACATGTTTGGAGTCCGGTCAGCTCTTTCGAACTACCCCAGGACAGGCCCTTCTCTTTCCAGGAGGTGAGCCGCATGGGGATGCCAGATCAGAACTCGGGGGCCGTTACCCATGCGGGGTCACGTGGCTCGGTGATATAGAACCACCCCGATTGCCACCCCTTTATGGTTTCCACAAAGGAGCCCTCGAGCCATGTTATGTTGGGCATCTTGCCCACCATGGCGCCTCCGCACTCCGCCTGGCGGCCGCCCACCACCTTCGGCTTGACATTGAAGGTCTTCAGCCATAAGCCGAAGTGGGGCTTGATGGGGAGGAAGGCCTCGCACACGGCGATAAACGCCGAGATGTTGAGTACGAAGTTCGGGGCCAGATCATGGAAATCCAGGCCGTAATAGAACATGAGCCCCCGGACGAATGGATGGAGAGGGAACCCCAGTCCGCGGAGGAAATGGGTGAGGAATACTACCCTCTCATGGGGCCTGGGGGTGGGGATGAGCTGCCCCTCATCTGGGAGCCAGTGCACGATGTCGTTGGGCAGGTATCCAGCTCTCCTTAGTTTCTTGATGTCTCCCTCCATGCGGAGGAGACCATCCACTTGCCTCCCGCTCCAGACATGATTGGAGAAGGTCGAGGTGGGAAGTGCGGACTTGGGCGCTGGAGCTCGAGTGTGCGGGAACGGATGAGCAAAGGAGGAAGAAGGCGTGGATAGAGAGGTGAATCCTTATCCCTTTATATGGGCGACCGAAACTAAGCGTCCCAACTTGCCTGGTAAAACTCACTTATCCCCCAAGCGCCGCAATTGATGGTGCGGTTAGGTTACCCACGCCCGTATTGATGAGAATCCCATAATAAGGGGACACGATCTCTGCTTTGACAAGATGTGTCGAAGAACTGCCTCGCGTTATGTGCGGGGCTGGTTAAAAGAAACGGTTCGAATAATCACCGGGCCATGACATAACATCATGCTACCAAAACAAGCCAGCAAATTAGATCTGTGAAAATATTATTCTCTCTACGGTGGAATGTGGAACTTATTTTGCAGGGTCGGACACTATCCTCGTATTCAAATTCTTCTGTGATGTATTCGGAGAAGGAACCCGCCTTGCAAGACAATACTGCGCGCCGGACTCATCGTCATTGAAGCCTGGTTCTGGGGCTACTGAGGGAGTCCTGGATTAGGGGGTCTCTGGACAGCCGGACTATCTCCATTGGCCGGACTGTTAGACTATGAAGATGCAAGATTGAAGACTTCGTCTTGTGTTCGGATGGGACACTACTTGGCGTGGAAGGCAAGCTAGGCAATACGTATATGGATATCTCCTCCTTTGTAACCGACCTTGTGTAACCCTAACCCTCTCCGGTGTCTATATAAACCGAATGGTTTTAGTCCGTAGGACAACAATCACAAGAGACAATCATACCATAGGCTAGCTTCTAGGGTTTAGCCTCTCTGATCTCGTGGTAGATCTACTCTTGTACTACCCATATCATCAATATTAATCAAGCAGGACGTAGGGTATTACCTCCATCAAGAGGGCCCGAACCTAGGTAAAACTTCGTGTCCCCTGCCTCCTGTTACCATCCGGCCTAGACGCACAGTTCGGGACCCCCTACCCGAGATCCACCGGTTTTGACACTGACAATTCTCTTTCTATTTTCTGCCATGGTCGGGTTTTGAGTCTTTGCTCAACTTCACACCTTGCAACACAGGCAATAACTCCTTCTTTGAATGTTCCATTTTGAATTACTTTAAAATCTTGTGAAGGTATGTACTCATTGAAAGATATATCAAGCGACTTGATCTATCTCTATAGATCTTGATGCTCAATATGTAAGTAGCTTTAGCGAGGTCTTTCTTTGAAAAACTCCTTTATGCTTTCCAGAAAATTCTACATCATTTCCGATCAACAATATGTCATTCACATATACTTATCAAAAAGGTTGTAGTGCTCCCACCCACTTTCTTGTAAATACAGGTTTCACCGCAAGTCTGTATAAAACCATATGCTTTGATCACTTTATCAAAGTATATATTCCAACTCCGAGATGCTTGCACCAGTCCATAGATGGATCGCTAGAGCTTGCACACTTTGTTAGCACCTTTAGGATTGACAAAACCTTCTTATTGCATCGTATACAACTCTTCTTTAAGAAATCCATTAAGGAATGCAGTTTTGACATCCATTTGCCAGATTTCATAAAATGTGGCAATTGCTAACATGATTCGGACAGACTTAAGCATTGCTATGAGTGAGAAAATCTCATCGTAGTCAACATCTTTAACTTGTTGAAAACCTTTGCGACAATTAGAGCTTTGTAGATAGTAACACTACTATCAGTGTTCGTCTTCCTCTTGAAAATCCATTTATTCTTAATGGCTCACCGATCAACGGGCAAGTCAATTAAAGTCCATACTTTGTTCTAATACATGGATCTCTTCTCAGACTTCATGGCTTCAAGCCATTTCACGGAATCTGGGCTCATCATTGCTTCCTCATAGTTTGTAGGTTCGTCATGGTCAAGTAACATGACCTCCAGAACAGGATTGTCTTACCACTCTGGTGCGGAACATATTCTGGTTGACCTACGAGGTTCGGTAGTAACTTGATCTGAAGTTTCATGATCATCATCATTAACTTCCTCACTAATTGGTGTAGGAATCACTAGAACTAATTTCTATGATGAACTACTTTCAAATTCGGGAGAAGGTACAATTACCTCATCAATTTCTACATTCCTCACACTCACTTCTTTCAAGAGAAACTTCTTCTCCAGAAAGGATCCATTCTTAGCAACGAATATCTTGCCTTCGGATCTGTGATAGAAGGTGTACCCAACAGTTTCCTTTGGGTATCCTATGAAGACGCATTTCTCCGATTTGGGTTCGAGCTTATCTGGTTGAAACTTTTTCACATAAGCATCATAGCCACAAACTTTAAGAAACGACAACTTAGGTTTCTTGCTAAACCATAGTTCATATGGTGTCGTCTCAACGGATTTAGATGGTGCCCTATTTAACGTGATTGCAGTTGTCTCTAATGCATAACCCCAAAATGATAGTGATAAATCGGTAAGAGACATCATAGATCGCACCATATCTAATAAAGTACGGTTATGACGTTCGGACACACCATTACACTGTGGTGTTCCACATGGCGTGAGTTGCGAAACTATTCCACATTGTTTCAAATGAAGACCAAACTCGTAACTCAAATATTCTCCTCCACGATCAGATCGCGGAAACTTTATTTTTTTGGTATGATGATTTTCTACTTCACTCTGAAATTCTTTGAACTTTTCAAATGTTTCAGACTTATGTTTCATCAAGTAGATATACCCATATCTGCTCAAATCATTTGTGAAGATCAGAAAATAACGATACCCGCCGCGAGTTTCAACACTCATCGGATTGCATACATCGGTATCTATTATTTCCAATAAGTTAGTTGCTTGCTCCATTGTTCCGGAGAACGGAGTTTTAGTCATCTTGCCCATGAGGCATGGTTCGCAAGCATCAAATGATTCATAATCAAGTGATTCCAAAAGCCCATCAGCATGGAGTTTTCTTCATGCGCTTTGCACCAATATGACCTAAACGGTAGTGCCACATATAAGTTGCACTATCATTATTAACTTTGCATCTTTTGGCTTCAATATTATGAATATGTGTATTACTACGATCGAGATTCAATAAACCATTCACCTTGGGTATATGACCTCAGAAGGTTTTATTCGTGTAAACAGAATAACAATTATCCTTGACTTAAATGAATAACTGTATTGCAATAAACATGATCCAATCATATTATGCTCTACGCAAACACCAAATTACATTTATTTTAGGTTCAACACTAATCCCGAAGGTAAAGGGAGTGTGCGATGGTGATCTTATCAACCTTGGAATCACTTCCAACTCACATCATCACCTCGCCCTTAACTAGTCTCTGTTTATTTTGCAACTCCTGTTTCGAGTTACTACTCTTAGTAACTGAACTAGTATCAAATATTGAGGTGTAGTTGCTATAAACACTAGTAAAGTACACATCAATAACATGTATATCAAATATATACTTTTGTTCACTTTGCCATCCTTCTTATCCGCCAAGTATTTGGGGCGGTTCCGCTTCTAGTGACATTTCCTTTGCAGTAGAAGCACTCAGTTCCAGGCTTGGGTCTAGATTTGAGCTTCTTCACGGGAGCAACAACTTGCGTGCTGTTCTTCTTTGAAGTTCCTCTTTCTTTCCCTTTGCCCTTTTCTTGAAACTAGTGGTCTTCTTAACCATCAACACTTGATGCTATTTCTTGATTTCTACCTTCGCCGATTTCAGCATCACGAAGAGCTTGGGAATTGCTTTCATCATCCCTTGCATATTATAGTTCATCACCAAGTTCTAGTAACTTGGTGATAGTGACTAGAGAACTTTGTCAATTACTATCTTATCTAGAAGATTAACTCCCACTTGATTCAAGCAATTGTAGTACCTAGACAATCTGAGCACATGCTCACTGGTTGAGCTATTCTCCTCCATCTTGTAGGCAAAGTACTGTCGGAGGTCTTCTACCTCTCGACACGGGGATGAGTATGAAATACCAATCCCAACTCTTAGAACATCTTATATGCTCTGCGGCGTTTCAAAAACATTTTTGAAGTCCCGGTTCTAAGCCGTAAAGCATGGTGCACTAAACTATTAAGTAGATATCAAATTGAGCCTTTTCAAATGTTCATAACGTCTGCATTTGCTCCTGCAATAGTTATGTCACCTAGCGGTGCATCAAGGACATAATTCTTCTATGCAGCAACGAGGATAATCCTCAGATCACGGATCCAATCCGCATCATTGCTACTATCATCTTTCAACATAGTTTTCTCTAGGAACATATCATAAATAAAATGGGGAAGCTATACGCAGGCAATTGATCTACAACATAGATATGCAAATACTATCAGGACTAAGTTCATGATAAATTTAAGTTCAAATAATCATATTACTTAAGAACTCCCACTTAGATAGACATCCCTCTAATCATCTAAGTGATCACATGATCCATATCAACTAAACCATGTCCGATCATCACGTGAGATGGAGTAGTTCTCAATGGTGAAGATCACTATGTTGATCATATCTACTATATGATTCACGCTCGACCTTTCAGTCTCAGTGTTCCAAGGCCATATCTGCATATGCTAGGCTCGTCAAGTTTAACCTGAGTATTCTGCATGTGCAAAACTGGATTGCACCCGTTGTATGTGAACATAGAGCTTATCACACCCGATCATCACGTGGTGTCTCAGCACGAAGAACTGTCACAACGGTGCATACTCAGGGAGAACACTTATACCTTGAAATTTTCGTAAGGGATCATCTCATAATGCTACCATCGCATTAAGCAAAATAAGATGCATAAAAGATAAACATCACATGAAATCAAAATATGTGACATGATATGGCCATCATCATCTTGTGCCTTTGATCTCCATCTCCAAAGTACCGTCATGATCTCCATCGTCACCGGCATGGCACCATGATCTCCATCATCTTGATCTTTATCAACGTGTCGTCACATGGTTGTCTCGCTAACTATTGCTTTTGCAACTATTGCTATCGCCTAGCGATAAAGTAAGCAATTATATGGCGCTTGCATCTTTATGCAATAAAGAGATAACCATAAGGCTCCTGCCAGTTGCCGATAACTTTAACAAAACATGATCATCTCATACAACAATTTATATAATCACGTCTTGACCATATCACATCACAACATGCCCTGCAAAAACAAGTTAGACATCCTCTACTTTGTTGTTGCAAGTTTTACGTGGCTGCTATGGGCTAAGCAAGAATCGTTCTTACCTATGCATCAAAAACCATAATGCGGTATAGTGATTTCTTTTTAATCTTCAGAAAGAACCATGTTCATTGAATCCGATTCAACTAAAGTTGGAGAAACTGACACCCACTAGCCACCTGTGTGCAAAGCACGTCGATAGAACCAGTCTTGCGTAAGCGTACGCATAATGTCGGTCTGAGCCACTTCATCCAACAACACCGCTGAATCAAGAATCAACTAGTGATGGCAAGCAATATGTATATACCCACGCCCACAACTTCTTTGTGTTCTACTCATGCATATAACATCTATGCATAGACCTGGCTCGGATGCCACTGTTGGGGAACACAGTAATTTCAAAAAATTTCCTACGCACACGCAAGATCTATCTAGGTGATGCATAGCAACGAGAGGGGAAGAGTGTTGTCCACGTACCCTCGTAGACCGTAAGTGGAAGCGTTATGACAACGCGGTTGATGTAGTCGTACGTCTTCATGATCCGACCGATCCTAGCACCGAAGGTACGGCACCTCCGCGATCTGCACACGTTCAGCTCTGTGACGTCCCGCGAACTCTAGATCCAGCTGAGTGTAGATGGAGAGTTTTGTCAGCACGACAGCATGATGACGGTGATGATGAAGTTATCAGCGCAGGGCTTCGCCTAAGCATTGCAACGATATGACCGAGGTGGATTATGGTGGAGGGGGCACCACACACGGCTAAACAATGTCAACTTGTGTGTTCTAGGGTGCCCCTGCTCCCGTATATAAAGGGGCAAGGGGAGGGGGTCGGCGACCTCATAGGGTGTGCCCCAAGGGGGAATCCTACTCCTACTAGGAGTAGGTTCCCCCTTTCCTAGTCCAACTAGGAGGGGAAGGAAAGAGGAGGAGGGGAGAAGGAAAGAGGGGGCCGGCCCCCCAAGCCCTAAACCAATTTGGTATGGGCCTAGGGGGCATGCCCCACAGCTCCCTTGCTACCCTCTATTTCCACTAAGGCCCATGAAGGCCCATTGACCCCCTGGGGGGTTCCAGTAACTCCCCGGTACTCCGGTATTTATTCGATGACCCCCGGAACCTTTCCAGTGTCCGAATATAACCTTCCAATATATCAATCTTTATGTCTCGACCATTTCAAGACTCCTCGTCATGTCTATGATCTCATCCGGGACTCCAAACAACCTTCGGTACATCAAAACACATAAACTCATAATACCAATCGTCATCGAACGTTAAGCGTGCGGACCCTACGGGTTCGAGAACTATGTAGACATGACCGAGACTCATCTCCGGTCAATAACCAATAGCGGAACCTGGATGCTCATATTGGTTCTCACATATTCTACGAAGATCTTTATCGGTCAAACCGCATAACAACATACGTTGTTCCCTTTGTCATTGGTATGTTACTTGCCCGAGATTTGATCGTTGGTATCATCATACCTAGTTCAATCTCATTACCGGCAAGTCTCTTTACTCGTTCCGTAATGCATCATCTCGCAAGTAACTCTTTAGTCACATTACTTGCAAGGCTTAGAGTGATGTGCATTACCGAGAGGGCCCAGAGATACCTTTCCGACAATTGGAGTGACAAATCCTAATCTCAATCTATGCCAACTCAACAAACACCATCAGGGACACCTATAGAGCATCTTTATAATCACCCAGTTACATTGTGACGTTTGATAACAGACTAAGTGTTCCTCCGGTATTCGGGAGTTGCATAATCTTATGGTCATAGGAACATGTATAAGTTATAAAGAAAGCAATAACAATAAACTAAATGATCATAGTGCTAAGCTAACAGATGGGTTAAGTCAATCACATCATTATCTAATGATGCGATCCCGTTCATCAAATGACAACTCTTGTCCATGGCTAGGAAACTTAACCATCTTTGATTAATGAGCTAGTCAAGTAGAGGCATACTAGTGACACTCTGTTTGTCTATGTATTCACACATGCACTAAGCTTCTAGTTAATACAATTCTAGCATGAATAATAAACATTTATCACGATGTAAGGAAATATAAATAACAACTTTATTATTGCCTCTAGGGCATATTTCCTTCAGAATGGCCTTCGCCCGTGTTAAGATGCACTAGGTGAAAATGAAGGCCGAAAAGGTGGCAGTTGAGGGTTCGCCCGAAAGCAAGGGCCATCGCACACCGGAGCGCTATTTTGAGGACGTACTAGAAGGTGATCGCCTTGTAGAAGGCCAATTCTCTAAGGCTGTAGTGTTCGAATGAATGAGTCTGAACTGTTCGGGAATTTTATTAAGAACTAAGTCTTTTGTAATATATTCCTTCCTTTATGAAGAGTTTTATCCTCCTGTGTGGCCATTTTTATATCCGAGAGTTCCAGTCTTCGGCTTCAACCCCCATGTAGATACTACCGAGGTGTTCGGAATTGCACATGAATACACTTAACCCAACGTCTTGGTCCATGAAGGAGGTATCAGTGCAGCGATCCAGTTAATCATACTATTTGGTTTTATTGCTCTCACTTAGCTATAGGAGTTTGACGATGGGTCTACAGAGCAGCCCCTAGTATGTACGCGGCTATCCCAATGCGGATGCGTTACATATGTGACCGGGAAACAGTCGTTCGTGCAATACGGAAAAAATCGCTAAAGATTGTAATAAGTCACCGAGTGGCTGACCAGCTGTCGCCACATCATGATAGTCAGTTTTTGGCTTTCTCTACTAAGGTGCTTAACCGGACAAAACAGAAACACAATCACAGTAGTTCTCCCTTTACTACCCTAGCCGATCATACGGAACGTAAGGTAGCAAACAGAGGAGCTGGGCAACCCAACTATTGACCAAAGACATGATTTGGAGCTGATGCATATAGTGCCGAGCTCGGGATGCCAAATTGTGCTATGAAGCTATTCGGACTTTTACACATATGTTACTGTGTAGAGCCCCTGGCAATTTGTGCTGAGGCGACTAAAGAGACGGAATAAAGTCAAACCGAAGAAGAATTTGGTTTACTGGAATCTTTTTGATACGTCAAAGCGTAATCTTACAGGGGGTACCCTAATCACCAAGCTCATTTTACATGCCAGTGCTCTAAGGTGAAGGAAAAAAGCTCTATACAGGTTCTTTAGTGAAGTTGTGGTTTACGAAGTCCTTTGCACCGTCCTGCCGCACGTCTGCGCCGCTTTTGCCTGAGTAAGAAAAATTCCTTGAGAGGAATGGTTTTCAACTATTTGTACGGAACCGGGCTTGGATGGAGCCCTTATGAGTCCGTAGGATGAGCAGGTTTTGATGCACCTGTGGTAACAAATAGAAAGAAAAATAATTAAAGAAAAGGGGAAGGCCATATAGGGTCGAACTGTACTATAGGCATGTTCGTATTGTGCTTCTATTGATGCCTAAGGCACTTTGAGTGCGTAATTATGCATGCACGATACAACTTTCGTGGATATACATGGCAATCGACGAAGGCAAAGCTGTTAATCCGGCTCTGGAGTTGCCGAGCTGTTAGCATGCGGAATTGGCCGGCCTTGTGTAATAGAGTCCGGTGGCTTAATAGCCGATGAGGTGTGCGTCTTGACGGGGCCACTTTGTATTTTGGCCGCAATGGCCGTGGTATGCTCCTTAGTACAGAGGGAGCATTCCGTGTTTCCGTTGATGGTAATGGCGCCAAATGGACCGGGCATCTTGAGCTTTAGATAGGCGTAGTGCGGAACCGCAATAAAGCGAGCGAAAGCGGTTCGTCCGAGCAGTGTGTGATATCCACTGCGGAAGGGGACGATATCGAAGATCAAGTCTTTGCTTCAGAAGTTGTCCGGCGAACCGAAGACGACTTCCAATGTGATTGAGCCCGTGCAGCGGGCCTCTAGACCAGGCATTACTCCTTTGAAGGTAGTTTTAGTGGGCTTGTGTCAGGACCCCGACTCGATGTCACATCGATCTAGCTTGTAACACCTCATATCACTTTGCAGCCTCACGCACGGTATCCCCACGGGTGTCGCCTTACCTTTTCCCGGGACCGTTTGCGCCTTTTGGCTCACGTATATCATAGTGTCGCTAGCATCCATATGATAAGGAGCCCGGGCTGACATGACTAGTTGTAAACCCAAAGTGGCACAGACTTACAGGGACAGGCATCCATGACCCAGCTTCGAACGTGTCGGTCATCAGCAAGTGGGTTCGGGCTGTAGTACTGGGCTAGCAGGACTCCGGTAAACCGGGCTGTAGCGGGCTAACAGGACTCCGGTACTCAATGCGTGACATTTCCCCGAGGGGACAGACACAGGAACAAAGAAGGACACATGCCGGCCAGCCTAAGTGTTCCAGAGCAGTAGCAAGCTACCATGGCTCAGCGGTAACACTAGGAGACATTTCCCGGTAAGAGAGGCTACTAAAGATAAACAACTAGATAGTCAGATCCCACACATACCAAGCATTTCAATAACATACACACAATATGCTCGATATGTGCAAATACAACATGGCATCACAACATGACTCTACGACACAAGTACTTTATTTAAGGCTCAGAGAGCCATACATAACATACACATAGGTACGGGTCACACGACCCAGCATTCAAGTCATACAGTCATACAAACCAGCAGCGGAAGTAGCTTGTCTGGGTACAGACAACTAGTAAAA
>NC_041382.1:664403820-664404238 GCF_002162155.2 Triticum dicoccoides | reverse complement strand
TGCCACGTACCTACCGCATCACAGCCCACCCCTACGGCCAGCGCTGTCCACGGCCTCCAGTAGGCTACAAACACCAGAAACTACTTGCAACTCCTGGACAGAGAACTAGGGTGAATAAGAAGTCGAGAGGGTCCATTGTTTTCGGGCCCAATGCATGGTAGTAGCTGAATCTTAAATCACACATACAGATCTCAGTGCTTAAGGTCGGCTTCAATGAAACAACCCACCATGTACTCCTACATGGCCTCTCATCAATACCTTTACCAAATCGTGTTTACCACACCACTCTCATTACCGACATAATCATTTCACTCTAGTCCATCACCCAGATGAACCAGACCTGACACGACTCTAAGCATAGCAGGCATAGCAAGGTAGGAATAACACATACATATGGCTCAATCAACTCCTACACATG
>NC_041382.1:664401771-664403077 GCF_002162155.2 Triticum dicoccoides | reverse complement strand
TGATGGTTCGATGCACTGATACGGTTCTTCGTTAGGGTAATCACGGTACTCCTCGGAGACAGAACCTGCCGTAAAGAACACCAATACACAACCATCACCAAACAATGTGCAACAATATGATGCATGCATGAAACATGGCAATATGAGTGTGTTGGGCTAATGCAACTAAGACCAGAAGGGTTTGAACCAATTTGAATCAAAGATTCAAATTTCAAACTCAAACATGGCCCTTTAAAGTGTTTTTCCTTGTTCTGCATTAAACATCAAGTTAACTTGTTTAATCATGCATGAAAATAGTACAGATGGATAGATTGGATTTTTCTGATCATTTTTCATATATAATTTGTCTGATTTGGAGTTACAGAATAAAAGTTATGAATTTTTGAAGTTTAAACTATATTCTGGAATTTCCTATATTAGATTAAAACCAGAAAATCAATTACTGCGTCAGCCTGACGTCAGTGTGACGTCAGCAGGTCAACAGGACACGTCCGGGTCAAACCTGACAGTGGGTCCCGCATGTCAGTGTGATTAGATTAGTTAAAGTTTAATTAAAACTAAACCTGTTTAATTAACAGGGCTGGGCCCCACCTGTCATTGACTCAGGAGAGTCAACCAGGGCCCACCCGTGGTCAAACCCAGGTCGGCTGCACCGGCGTTTAGCCGCCGGCGAGCCCGACGCGGCGGCGGAAGTGATTTTTGCCGTTCCGGCAACCAAACGAGCCGCGGAGGCCACCGGAGAGGAGCTGAGGTCGAGCCGCAGCTCTTGGTGGAGTCCGTTGGGGTCGGGGTGGCCGGAGTTGGCGCCGGCGACGACTTTGGCGGCCACCGGAGTTCGGCCGAAGTCGAACTTGTCGCTAGGGGGGTCGGTGAGGTGCGGGGAGTAGCTAGTTAGGTGCTACGTGACGTGGTGAGCATGATGGACACCGTGGAGTGGTCGGAGGGTGACCGGGAGCACGTCGGCGACGAGCTCCACGGTGGTGGGTGCGGTTGAGCTCCGGGAGGTCGCTACACGGCTCGGGAACGAGAGAGGGAGGGTAGGAGGGGTAGCTAGGCTCACAGCGCACCCGTAGAGGCCACCGGCGGGGTCGGGGATGAGCTGAGGCGGCGACGGTGTTGAAGGGGATCTCCAGCGACGGCGGTTCGGGCGAGGTCATTGCGGTGGACTCGGGCGTTGCGAGCGCTCGGGGCTCGGCTTGCTCGATGAAGTGGACAGCGGCGGAGCTCCTGGACACGACGAAAGGACGCAAGGGCGGCGGGGAGCGCGGCTACGACGTAGGCACGGCGGCGGTAGCGTCGGCCATGG
>NC_041382.1:664391588-664401756 GCF_002162155.2 Triticum dicoccoides | reverse complement strand
GTTGAAGGGGATCTCCGGCGACGGCGGTTCGGGCGAGGTCGTTGCGGTGGACTCGGGCGTTGCGAGCGCTCGGGGCTCGGCTTGCTCGATGAAGTGGACAGCGGCGGAGCTCCTGGACACGACGAGAGGACGCACGGGCGGCGGGGAGCGCGGCTACGACGTAGGCACGGCGGCGGTAGCGTCGGCCATGGCTGGGGGGCGCGAGGGGGAGGAGCTGGAGAGGAGAGGGGGTGTCTGGGGGGTTCGGGGAAGAGAGGGGGAGCGATCCACGACGTCACCGGGCGAGGGGAGCGGCGAGGCGGCGAGCAGGTGCGTGGCGCGCGCTGCGGTCGCCGTCGGGCACCTGCCTGCCTGCCTGGCCGGCAAGCAGCTCGCTGGAGCGGTGCTGGGCTGGGCCGGCAGGTGGGCCGGGTGCTGGGCGCCAGGTAAGTTTTTCTATTTTTCTCTGTTTTCTGTTTTTTTAATACTTCTGCAACTTTGTTGATTTATTAAAAATACTTAGGCAACTCCTAAAATCACCAAACTACTCCTGGTCCATAGTTGGATTATTTCCAACATGAAACATTTTAGTTTGGAGATATTTGGGCATCTGAATATTTTATATAATTTTAAATGCCCAAATTCAAATATCTATGATTTAATTCAAAGACCCTAGGATGACCTAGGAAAATGTGCATCACCTTTGTCAGGGGTTCTGAACCAGGACAAGAATGATGGGCATTTTAGAAGGGCATTTCAGGTTCATTGAAAAAGTTTTTAGTAAACCCTAGTTGGTTTCAGAGGGGGCTGGGGGTTCTGCCATCCCCATTTCAGGTTTCTGATGAAAGAATAAACATGATGCAACACTCTAATGCATGACTAGCTAGGGTGTGACAACTCACCCCCACTCAAAAGAATCTCGTCCCGAGATTTGGGTTCCTCCGGGAAGAAGGCAGGATACTCAAGTCGAAGACGATCCTCCCTTTCCCAAGTTGCTTCATCCTCAGAATGGTGCGACCATTGAACTTTGAGAAACTTGATATTATGACGTCGAGTGGTATGCTCGGCCTGATCGAGGATACGAATGGGGTACTCTTGATACGTAAGATTATCTTGGAGATCAAGCGTTTCGTGGTCCACTCCACGGATAGGATCCGAGAAGCAACGCCTGAGTTGAGAAACGTGGAAGACATCGTGGACTCTGGAGAGATGCGGAGGTAGTTCCAACTGGTAGGCAACTTCCCCTCGTTTTGCGAGAATGCGGAAAGGTCCAATGTAACGAGGAGCCAATTTGCCTTTGATACCGAAACGATGGGTTCCCTTCAAAGGAGTAACCCGAAGGTAAGCCTTCTCGTCAACCTCGAAAGTCATAGCCTTATGTTTTCGGTCATATTGACTCTTTTGACGAGATTGGGCTGTTTTCAACTTTTCACGAACGATGTGAACTTGCTCTTCTGCTTCCTGAATCATATCCGGGCCAAAGAATTGTCTTTCCCCGGTTTCTGACCAGTTAAGGGGTGTTCGACAACGTCGTCCATAGAGCACTTCAAAAGGGGCTTTATCCAAGCTAGATTGATAGCTGTTGTTATAAGCAAATTCGGCAAATGGAAGGCATTTCTCCCACTCCATTCCGAATGAGATAACAGAGGCTCGAAGCATGTCTTCTAGGATCTGGTTGACGCGTTCCACTTGACCACTTGATTGAGGGTGGAAGGCGGTGCTAAAAGAGAGACGGGTTCCCATAGCATTTTGGAAACTTTCCCAAAATCGAGAGGTGAAAAGACTTCCTCGATCCGAGTTAATTTCCAAAGGAACACCATGGAGAGACACTATTCGGGAGATGTATAAGTCTGCCAATTGACTAGCGGTTATACTCTCACGAACAGGTAAGAAATGGGCTACTTTGGAAAGACGATCGACAATGACGAAGATAGCATTATTCCCTCTCTTGGTCCTAGGAAAACCGGTAATGAAATCCATACCAATTTTATCCCATTTCCATTCAGGAATAGCTAGGGGTTGAAGGGTGCCAGCAGGCCGTTGATGCTCTGCTTTTACACGACGGCAGACGTCGCAATTAGCAATATACTGAGCAATTTCTCTCTTCATTCTAGTCCACCAGAACCTCTGGCGTAGGTCCTGATACATCTTGGTACTACCGGGATGAATGGTGAGAGGAGATTCATGAGCTTCCTTAAGGATCAGTCGTCTTAGGTTTCGCACTTTGGGAACCACTAGTCGATTCCCGAAGTACACGACCCCTTGATCATCAATGGAGAAACAATTCGCAACTCCTTTCTTGATGTTTCTCCTGATGCGGGAAATTCCTGGATCTACCTTCTGTGCTTTGATGATCTGATCCGTAAGGGTAGGTTTCGCCACCAAGGTGGAAAGAAAACCTTGAGGAACAATGTGAAGGTTAAGCTTCCGAAATTCCTCATGGAGAAGCGGTTGACTTTGTTGTAACATCAGGTTGTTACAATAAGATTTACGACTTAGCGCATCAGCCATGACGTTGGCTTTCCCTGGGGTGTAAGTTATTCCTAAGTCGAAATCTGTGATCAACTCAACCCAACGTCTTTGCCTGAGATTCAAATCCGGTTGGGTGAAGATGTACTTCAGACTTTGGTGATCAGTGAATATTTCGCAACGATTACCAAGAAGGTAATGTCGCCAGGTTTTAAGTGCATAGACTACGGCTGCAAGCTCTAGATCATGAGTAGGATAATTCTCCTCATGTGGGTGCAATTGCCGTGAAGCGTAAGCAATTACGTGTCGATCTTGCATGAGAATGCAACCTAGTCCTTGTCGCGAGGCGTCGCAGTAGATAACAAAGTCCTTAGAGAAATCTGGCGGTACCAATACGGGAGCAGATGTCAGGCGTCTTTTCAGTTCCTGAAAGCTGTGCTCACATTGTGGAGTCCACTCGAACTTTTTATCTTTCTTGAGGAGTTCGGTTAGAGGTTTAGCAACTTTGGAGAAATTTTCGACAAAGCGACGGCAATAGCTCGCTAAGCCCAGAAAACTCCGAACTTGCTTGACCGATTCAGGTGGAGTCCAATTAAGGACGGCTTGAACTCGCTCGGGGTTAACAGCAATACCTTTACCAGATATTACATGACCCAGATAGGTCACTTCTGACAACCAGAATTCACATTTAGAAAATTTGGCATAAAGGCGATGCTCTCGAAGTTTCTTCAACACTAGCCTTAGATGTTCGACATGTTCTTCCTCGCTCTTGGAGTAGATGAGTATATCATCGAGGTAAACCACGATGAATTTATCCAAATACTCCATGAAGATTGAGTTCATTAACCGAGAAAAGGTGACTGGAGCGTTGGTTAAACCGAAGGACATGACGGTGTACTCGTATTGGCCATAACAAGTAACAAAGGCCGTTTTAGGAATGTCCCCGTTTCTGATTTTGATTTGATGGTAGCCCAACCTCAAATCCATTTTGGAGAAGATTGAGGATCCAGCGATCTGATCATACAGGTCGTTGATCCTGGGGAGCGGATATTTGTTCTTGATTGTGACCAAATTGACAGGTCGATAATCTACAACCATCCGGTCCGTACCATCCTTCTTCTTGACGAAGAGGACAGGGCAAGCCCACGGAGATGAACTAGGTCGGATGAAACCCTTTTTCAAGGACTCATCGAGTTGTTTCTTAAGCTCGGCTAGTTCTAGTGGTGCCATCTTATAGGGTCTTCTAGCAATCGGGACGGTTCCTGGAATGAGGCAACATCCCTGTCAGGTGGAACACCTGGCAATTCCTCTGGGAAGACATCCGGGAAGTCACGGACTACCGGAACGTCCTCAAGGTCTGGCAAAGGGCTGGCGTTAAGAGAATATAACTGTCGCTTGGCTATTCGGGTCAAGACATTGACTATCTTTCCCGAAGGATGGGTGAGTTGAACAGAAATAGAGAAACAATCAATGTTGGCATGATGGGCTGACATCCAGTCCATACCCAAGATGATATTAATATCTGACGATTTAGGGCTATCAAAGATGCGAGAAAAACAAGTCTGTCGACTTGAATTTCATTTCCATGGCTTACTCTAAAATTTTGCCATTTGGATCCCGGAGTTTGAATTACCATAGAGGTGGGCATCTCACAGAATGCGGTGTTATGCAAACGAGCATAATTTTCGGATATAAAAGAATGAGAGGCTCCTGTATCGAAAAGAACAGATGTCGGGTGGCAGTTAACAAGGAGCCTACCGAGAACGACGTTGGGATCCTCTTGAGCTTCTTCGGCAGAAATACAATTGACATTGCCACGTGTAGCGGTGGCCGGCTTGGCGTGGAACACTTTCCCTGTCAGCTTGCCACGGCCAACAGCTTTAGTAGATTGGTTGGGGTTGGTTTGGGGACACTCGCGCATATAGTGGCCAGATTCCCCACACTTGAAACAAGTCACGGAACTGGTACGTGGAGGAGCACTGTTGGTTGGACCACCATAGGACTTGGCTGGTGCAGACTGTTGAACGGGGCGAGGCGCCTGGAAGGATGGCCTCGGTGTGAACCTGGGTGGCAAGGCAGTGTTGGGCACCCACACGCGGCGCTTCTGAGGACCAACACCGGATGAGGAACCCACGTCACGGCCATGCTTGCGTGTTGCGTCATAATCAGTCTGACCAGTCTCAGCACTGATGGCCTTGTTAACAAGCTTCTGAAAAGATGTGCACTCATGCAGACGGAGGTCGCGGCGAAGC
The DNA here is from genome assembly GCF_002162155.2 of Triticum dicoccoides. Lineage (NCBI taxonomy): Eukaryota > Viridiplantae > Streptophyta > Magnoliopsida > Poales > Poaceae > Triticum > Triticum dicoccoides. The sequence continues at coordinate 664,397,056 of NC_041382.1, read as the reverse complement.
TCAGGACTAAGCCCCTTACGGAACCTTGCTTGCTTCTTGGCATCGGTAGAAACTTCCTCAGTGGCATATCGTGCGAGGTTACCGAACTCCCTGCTGTAAGCATCCACAGAGAGTCGGCCTTGGGTGAAACTGCAAAATTCCTCACGTTTACGGTCCATGAGACCCTACGGAATGTGATGTTCACGGAAAGCCTCGCTGAATTCAGCCCAAGTAGTGACATGGCCCGCGGGGCGCATAGCTCCATAATTCTCCCACCAGAGACTGGCGGGGCCTTCAAGATGATATGCAGCAAAGGTGACCTTGTCAGCCTCGGCTACTAGCGCGGAGCGCAGTTTGTGAGAAATACTGCGAAGCCAGTCATCAGCGTCGAGAGGCTCGACGGAGTGGTGGAACGTGGGTGGATGTAACTTGATGAAATCACTGAGTGACACCACGTTGGTCCTCTGATGGTGTGATGTGTTCTGTTCAATACGCTCCAACAAATGGTTGGTCTCCCGCTTGTTTCTTTCGGCTTCCATCATAACCTCGGCTAGGGAAGGAGGATGAGGCAGATTTGCATTCCTGACTTCACTGCCTTCGGCCTGCTCTTGAGGAGCAGGGTTATTGCGCGTGTTGACCATCCTAGGTAAACAAGACAATGATTTAGTCAGAATGATAAGATTCCGACATAGAATACAGAATGTAAGGAGTAACTCGGAATGCAAGATGATCATCCGTATGACATGGTAGATACAGAAACTGCTTCTTTATTCCATCGTCATACACACCATACAAGGTTTAGTACAAGACCAAACAAGGTACTATTACGGTGAAAAGAGGATTACATCTCATCGGAGGCATCCCAAGCTCCTATACATTATTTTTCTACACCTCCGGAAGGCGGTACAAACTAGGTCATATCCCACGAGTCACGCAGGACGATAGACGACACAGCTAGTACGAACTAGTGATACTACCACTAACTCAGACCGATCCGTAGTAGTCCTCGTAGAAGTCACCTCCATAGCCTGGAAGCTCAACATGATCATCCGGAAACAGACGATCTCGCGGAGCTTGTGGACCATAGGGGCTAGGATGAGGTCTTGGACCAACAGACGGTGGCCTGCGGGGACCGCGAGGTGGGGTGATGCCTCCTACATCATGCCAACCCATCACGTCTGGCAGAGCAGATCTCACAGGATAGAGATCACGCATATCCGAATATCCAGCTTGCACCGCCGGTGCAAACCGAGTCAACGTGGCCCAATGGTCAGCACGGGTATTGAAAAGCTCTAGCCTCAAGGCCCGATTTTCACGGTCCTTATCCTCGAGCATCTCAGCAGTGGTGCGAGTCCGTGAATCCTCCTGAGTGGGGTCAGCATAGATAGCCTGGAGATACCCTTGTGCTCCCGGAAGTGATCCTGGCATATACCGGAAATCAGAGTCCCGAAATAGGCCAAACCTGACTCGCATGATGGTCATTATAGAGTAGGCGGCGTCCTGCACAGCCATCTCAATAGTAACCCCGAGTCCATAGGAGCAGTGAAGGGGCTCGGTGGATCCAGGATAAGATGGAAATATCCTGACAGTGCAGAGATACTGGCTTTGATTAAAGTCTCGAAATTGCTCTTCGACCGTGTACTCAGGATACCAACGGTATCCAGCCTCAGTCATTACCCTGACCAACATGGCGGTATGACCGGGTACATCTAGGCATCGAGTCAGGCGAACCACTTGATTGAGGTCGCGAGTGGCCATCTGAAAGCACAATCATAATGCAAAGGCATTAGAATTCCTAGCAAAATTTCGGCAGCATAACAGCTGTAAATGCTCAAGAAGGATTTGAGACATTTGACAAAGGATTTCATACACACTCAACATCATCATATCAAAGTTCCGAGTCCATCCTAACAACATAATGTGGTAGTAGAACTGAACTAGGCTTGTATCCATCAAACCTATAAGGTACTACTGATTAGTAACACGCGATCCTGATAGAGAGAATAGATCCTAATTCCTTAACCCCCGGTGGAAGAATAGACTGACTCAGATCAGAATGTCATAAGATAAAGAAGTAAAAAGAGCCTTACGTTCCAACCCACAAACAATTCCCCTACATATAACTAAAGAATTTCTAGACTCAACATCGACCAGTTTGGCTCGGAGAACCTACAGGCAGTCCGGCTCTGATGCCAACGCTGTCAGGACCCCGACTCGATGTCACATCGATCTAGCTTGTAACACCTCATATCACTTTGCGGCCTCACGCACGGTATCCCCACGGGTGTCGCCTTACCTTTTCCCGGGACCGTTTGCGCCTTTTGGCTCACGTATATGATAGTGTCGCTAGCATCCATATGATAAGGAGCCCGGGCTGACATGACTAGTTGTAAACCCAAAGTGGCACAGACTTACAGGGACAGGCATCCATGACCCAGCTTCGAACGTGTCGGTCATCAGCAAGTGGGTCCGGGCTGTAGTACTGGGCTAGCAGGACTCCGGTAAACCGGGCTGTAGCGGGCTAACAGGACTCCGGTACTCAATGCGTGACATTTCCCCAAGGGGACAGACACAGAACGAAGAAGGACACATGCCGGCCAGCCTAAGTGTTCCAGAGCAGTAGCAAGCTACCATGGCTCAGCGGTAACACTAGGAGACATTTTCCGGTAAGAGAGGCTACTAAAGATAAACAACTAGATAGTCAGATCCCACACATACCAAGCATTTCAATAACATACACACAATATGCTCGATATGTGCAAATACAACATGGCATCACAACATGACTCTACGACACAAGTACTTTATTTAAGGCTCAGAGAGCCATACATAACATACACATAGGTACGGGTCACACGACCCAGCATTCAAGTCATACAGTCATACAAACCAGCAGCGGAAGTAGCTTGTCTGGGTACAGACAACTAGTAAAATAAAAGAGGCTTGGAAAGCCTAGCTATACTACGTGGTCCTTCACAAGCTCAGGATCACCACCTGGGCCTTAGCCTACTCATTGATGTCAACGTCTACGAAGAACCCATCAGAAGGGGTTGCAGCGTCTTCTGTAAAAATGTAAATTATAGCAACATGAGTACAAAGGTACTCAGCAAGACTTACATCAGATCCTACATACATGCACATTATCAAGAAGGGTTGGTGGAGTTGTTGCAGCAAGCCAGCTTTGACTCTTGGCTAGGCTATCCTACGAGACTCCAACTTGAAATGGTTTTGCGCACACGAGTCCACTACTCACCACTTCAATACACCACCGAGGATCCACATCCGTCTTCCTACGGAAGAGCCATCCTCGGCACTCACACTTATCTTGAGGCTTTTAGTAGTTTCCATTTACTTGTCTATGAACTGTATAGGCAACCAAGTAGTCCTTTACCGCGGACGCGGCTATTCGAATAGATCATGATAACCCTGCAGGGGTGTACTTCTTCATACACGCTCTCACCACTTACCGCCGTTTACACGACATGTACTCGGCAACCTTCAAGCGGAAGCCCAACGTGGGTGTCGGCCACGACCTACCTAATCACCTAAGCCTCTAGTCCAGGTTTATCGCCTATTCGGGTTCCATCCATGAGGAGATCCGGCCGAGGTTTCGCTCACAGCCCCAAACGATGTGAACAGGGTTCCCGAGATACCTAACGGGTATTCGGTACACCATGCCACGTACCTACCGCATCACAGCCCACCCCTACGGCCAGCGCTGTCCACGGCCTCCAGTAGGCTACAAACACCAGAAACTACTTGCAACTCCTGGACAGAGAACTAGGGTGAATAAGAAGTCGAGAGGGTCCATTGTTTTCGGGCCCAATGCATGGTAGTAGCTGAATCTTAAATCACACATACAGATCTCAGTGCTTAAGGTCGGCTTCAATGAAACAACCCACCATGTACTCCTACATGGCCTCTCATCAATACCTTTACCAAATCGTGTTTACCACACCACTCTCATTACCGACATAATCATTTCACTCTAGTCCATCACCCAGATGAACCAGACCTGACACGACTCTAAGCATAGCAGGCATAGCAAGGTAGGAATAACACATACATATGGCTCAATCAACTCCTACACATGCTAGTGGGTTTCATCTAGTTACTGTGGCAATGACAGGTCATGCAGAGGAAATGGGTTCAACTACCGTAGCACACAGCAGTTTGAAACGCGTTGTCTTAATGCAGTAAAAGAGAGCAGGAGCGAGAACATGGGATTGTATCGATATGATCAAATGGTTGGTTGCTTGCCTGATGGTTCGATGCACTGATACGGTTCTTCGTTAGGGTAATCACGGTACTCCTCGGAGACAGAACCTGCCGTAAAGAACACTGATACACAACCATCACCAAACAATGTGCAACAATATGATGCATGCATGAAACATGGCAATATGAGTGTGTTGGGCTAATGCAACTAAGACCAGAAGGGTTTGAACCAATTTGAATCAAAGATTCAAATTTCAAACTCAAACATGGCCCTTTAAAGTGTTTTTCCTTGTTCTGCATTAAACATCAAGTTAACTTGTTTAATCATGCATGAAAATAGTACAGATGGATAGATTGGATTTTTCTGATCATTTTTCATATATAATTTGTCTGATTTGGAGTTACAGAATAAAAGTTATGAATTTTTGAAGTTTAAACTATATTCTGGAATTTCCTATATTAGATTAAAACCAGAAAATCAATTACTGCGTCAGCCTGACGTCAGTGTGATGTCAGCAGGTCAACGGGACACGTCCGGGTCAAACCTGACAGTGGGTCCCACGTGTCAGTGTGATTAGATTAGTTAAAGTTTAATTAAAACTAAACCTGTTTAATTAACAGGGCTGGGTCCCACCTGTCATTGACTCAGGAGAGTCAACCAGGGCCCACCCATGGTCAAACCCGGGTCGGCTGCACCGGCGTTTAGCCGCCGGCGAGCCCGACGCGGCGGCGGAAGTGATTTTTGCCGTTCCGGCAACCAAACGAGCCGCGGAGGCCACCGGAGAGGATCTGAGGTCGAGCCGCAGCTCTTGGTGGAGTCCGTTGGGGTCGGGGTGGCCGGAGTTGGCGCCGGCGACGACTTTGGCGGCCCGGAGTTCGGCCAAAGTCGAACTTGTCGCTAGGGGGGTCGGTGAGGTGCGGGGAGTAGCTAGTTAGGTGCTACGTGACGCGGTGAGCATGATGGACACCGTGGAGTGGTCGGAGGGTGACCGGGAGCACGTCGACGACGAGCTCCACGGTGGTGGGTGCGGTTGAGCTCTGGGAGGTCGCTACACGGCTCGGGAATGAGAGAGGGAGGGTAGGAGGGGTAGCTAGGCTCACAGCGCACCCGTAGAGGCCACCGGCGGGGTCGGGGACGAGCTGAGGCAGCGACGGTGTTGAAGGGGATCTCCGGCGACGGCGGTTCGGGCGAGGTCGTTGCGGTGGACTCGGGCGTTGCGAGCGCTCGGGGCTCGGCTTGCTCGATGAAGTGGACAGCGGCGGAGCTCCTG
>NC_041382.1:664371912-664391120 GCF_002162155.2 Triticum dicoccoides | reverse complement strand
GAGGAGCTGGAGAGGAGAGGGGGTGTCTGGGGGGTTCGGGGAAGAGAGGGGGAGCGATCCACGACGTCACCGGGCGAGGGGAGCGGCGAGGCGGCGAGCAGGTGCGTGGCGCGCGCTGCGGTCGCCGTCGGGCACCTGCCTGCCTGCCTGGCCGGCAAGCAGCTCGCTGGAGCGGCGCTGGGCTGGGCCGGCAGGTGGGCCGGGTGCTGGGCGCCAGGTAAGTTTTTCGATTTTTCTCTGTTTTCTGTTTTTTAATACTTCTGCAACTTTGTTGATTTATTAAAAATACTTAGGCAACTCCTAAAATCACCAAACTACTCCTGGTCCATAGTTGGATTATTTCCAACATGAAACATTTTAGTTTGGAGATATTTGGGCATCTGAATATTTTATATAATTTTAAATGCCCAAATTCAAATATCTATGATTTAATTCAAAGACCCTAGGATGACCTAGGAAAATATGCATCACCTTTGTCAGGGGTTCTGAACCAGGACAAGAATGATGGGCATTTTAGAAGGGCATTTCAGGTTCATTGAAAAAGTTTTTAGTAAACCCTAGTTGGTTTCAGAGGGGGCTGGGGGTTCTGTCATCCCCATTTCAGGTTTCTGATGAAAGAATAAACATGATGCAACACTCTAATGCATGACTAGCTAGGGTGTGACAGCTTGATTCTTGATGGATCAATGCCCATTTTGCGGGCAGTGTCTTGATAAAGTAGATTGAGACAGCTGCCGCCATCCATGAGGACTCGCGAGCACTACTAGGGAAAACCCTAGTAGTAGTGCGGGTATTTTGCCTCTCAATAGCGCGGGATGCCGCGCTACTGATAAGGCGCTACAGCTAACATGTAGCAGTAGTGCGTGTCATACAACGCTACTGCTATACATGGCTAGCAGTAGCAAGGTTTAGTGCAAAGCGTTCCTGCTAATATTTGCAGCGCTTTTTAGCAGGGATCGCTACTGGTAAGGGACCGCTACTGCTAACTTTATTCCCCTCGCTACTGCTAGTTTTATTAGTTTCTATTTGTTTCTGCATATTTGTTTTGTATTGAACAGGCTTTATACAATAATCTTTAGCATATCATACACATAGAAATGTAATTATAGCATATACATACAAATAGTCTCATCCAATCATTTCATCATCATAATCATCATCCAACACAAAGTGGTCTCTCGTCATCATCTCGAAAATAGCGATACAAGTCTCGATTACTTGCAACTACATCGTCATCCATCTAAACAATGATATACGCGAGAAGAGCTATCACTATGAGTGAGAGCAGAACTATGCAGTACAAGAGTTTGTATCCCTCTCTCACATTAGCGTGAACCTAAACTAACTACTGGTTGTCGCTCGGAAACCGGAAACCGGTACACCTGGGCCTGACACTCCGGCCACTCATCATATACTCTTGGCGTAGAACTTCTTCGCCATCTATGATCTAGGCACCTGCATCGTCACATGAGTCGATGATATGCAACATATATACTTGAGCAACAGAAAGAGACAGACTTGGCAAAAATAGAAGCAACATATCATAAGCATAAATAACAAAGTTCATCGTACCCAAAATGCCCTAACTAGAGTGATCTTCGCTAGTCGAGGAGGACGGTTTAATTACATCACAAATAAAGTTTCGTCGTGCATAACTCAAAGTTTAGAAAATACGTACTAAATGGACACATTGTCATATATCAACAATCACTCCAACATGTCGTGCCATCCATCCAAGTCAGGGAGATAGTTGAAAGGACATGCGGTGCCCCCATGTGTGGTTTTGGTAATTGATGAAATTCTCTATGGACTAATGGTTGCATTGAGTTATATTTGAAGGATTTTTCCATAGGCATTTCTTGAAGTCCATGTGTTGGTTTCAAGGAGTTTATGGGTTGACCAAGGTGCTATTAAGGAAGTATCCAAAGATTGGTCATGTGAGTGTTGAGCTTATTGCAAGCATGTCTTGAAGAAGAAGATTGTGTGATCATTCATGTTTACCTCCAAGACATCATCCAAACGAAGAGAGTTGGAAAGATTCAAGGTTGATCAAGACTAAGTCAAGAGTGAATCAAGTTGATCAACTCACAAAGAGTAGAAGATGTACCGAGAGGGATCAAGTGATCCCATGGTATGGTAGGCATTGTCCATTGCACTTTGTGTACTAACCCATGGTTTATGTGAGAGTCTATGTGGGGTTAGGTATGTGTCCATGGGCTTGCGTCAAGAGGATGATATCATACAACCCATGGGAAGGATGACATCAAGTGGTGATCGTCATCAAGATTGCCGTGTGCAAGTTCAAGTGGAGAATCATGAAGAGATCAAGTGCTTGAAGCTTGCCATCCATTGTGGTGTCAATGGACTTGTGAAGATGTGCCGAAGAGTGGCTCACCCATAGTGGAGTATGGGGGAGCAATCATCTAGTCTCCATCGACCCAACGCAATCAAGAAAGGTGGTCCATCTTGAGGAGGACAAGATCGTCATCATCTAGCTCAAGTGGATCATGTGCAAGGCAAAGGTTTGCCCTTCATAGGTTTTCTATTTTACCGGTCTCATGGTGGTAGTTGGGAGACCGGGTTATAGGATCGATAGCCGTACTATCAAGGGGGGTTCTCAAGTGAGTAGCTTGATCTCATCGTTCGCCAAGAGCTCAAACCATTGCATCCTTGCATCATGTTTCTTGGTTCTTGTTTGGTTCTCTTTGTGAGTCTTAGAGCTTATGGTCATCTTGATGACAAGCTTGAGTTCATCGAAAACGGAGTTTGCATGCGTCTTCTATGATGTTTTCGGTGTTGGAGGTTTTACCGGTCTTATCCGAGGAAGGATTCTCACCATTTTCTTTTGGGACTTTTCTCATTTTCTTCTTATTGGTATTTATATCAATATTGTGTTAGCCCTTGTCGCTAGCTTTCCAACAAACTTGGTTTCGTTGAATTCGGAGTCCGTTTGCAGAAGTTGTGTCAGTTTTGGTGATCTGAAAAGGCTGCAGCGGTACTACCGCGGACAGGAGCGGATGTAATTTTTTACTACCGCTCTTGGGAGTGGTACTACCGCTTGGAGCAGTACTACCACGGCTACTTCCGTGGCTACTTCCGCCCGGGACCAAAAACTCGTCACAAGTCCAGCGGTAGTAGGCACGGATGTAATTTTTTTGGTACCGCTCGCAAGCAGTAGTACCGCTACCCTTAGCAGTAGTACCGGTACCCCTTGCGGTAGTACCGTGAGGTCAAGCGGTACTACCGCTCCGATGGTTCTTCTAGCTTTTTTGCCTCCTCGCTGTTGTGTTTCAAAGGGCTACTACCGCCCTAGCGGTAGTACCGCTCCTTGGAGCGGTAGTACCGCTCGGTACGGGCTGTGAGCATAACGGTTGGATTTTTCCCCACCTATAAAACAATGAACCTTATCCTTTGAGCTCGTTTTCTTCCCCCATTGTTGACCTTCTTCGAGCTTGCTAACTCTCAACCCCTCCATGGATTCTTGCTACTTTTTGAGGGAAAAGAGAGAGGATATCTAGATCCACGTTTCCACCAATCACTTTCTCCTCTAGGTGAGGGGAACCCCTTGGATCTAGATCTTGGAGTTCTTGGTGCTCTCCTTCTTGTTCTTCCTCACATTTTCCTCCCTAGCATTAGTTGCTTCGGTGGGATTTGAGAGAGAAGGACTTGGGCACTCCATGTGCCCTTGCCATTGCATTTGGTGCATCGGTTTGAGTTCTCCACGTGATACGTGGAAGTTACAAGTTGAGAAGCTTATTACTCTTGGGTGCTTGGTACCTTTGAGCTTGTTCCTCTTGGGTGCTTGGGCGCCCTAGATGGTTGGTGGTGTTAGGATCTCAATCATTGTGGTGTAAAGCTCCGGGCAAGCGTCGGGTTCTCCAATTAGGTTGTGGAGATCGCCCCAAGAAATTTGACGGGTACCGGTGACCGCCCCCAAGGGTTGCCAAAGTGTACAGGTTCGGTGACTGCCCACAAGGGTTGCCATTTGTACGGGTTTGGTGACCGCCCTCAAGGGTCCCTTAGTGGAATCACGACATCTTGCATTGTGCGAGGGTGTGAGGAGATTACGGTGGCCCTAGTGGCTTCTTGGGGAGCATTGTGCCTCCACACCGCTCCAAACGGAGATTAGCATCCGCAAGGGTGTGAACTTCGGGATACGTCATCGTCTCCGCGTGCCTCGGTTATCTCTTACCCGAGCCCTTTACTTATGCACTTTACTTTGTGATAGCCATATTGTTTCTTGTCATATATCTTGCTATCACATAGTTGTTTATCTTGCTTAGTATAAGTTGTTGGTGCACATAGGTGAGCCTAGTTGTCGTAGATTTTGTGTTTGACAAATTAACCGCTAGGTTTATTCCGCATTTGTTCAAGCCTAAACCGTAATTTTTTAGAGCGCCTATTCAGCCCCTCTAGGCGACATCCATGATCTTTCAATTGGTATCAGAGCCTCATCTCTCTTTGTTAGGATTAACCACCTAGAGAGTAAAGATGTCGACTAGGGGATTAGGATTCTCTGGCACTCTTAGTTTCGATGGCACAAATTTTGATGTTTGGGTAATTCACATGCTTAATCTGTTTAGGGTCATGGACCCAAATTTAGAGCGAATTGTAGATATGGGTTTTTCTCCTCCAAAGGATCCCCTAAGATTATCTTTAGAGGATGAGAAAAACTCTTATCTCAATGCTCAAGCTTCTAATGTGCTTTTCGATGCTTTGAGCAATGTAGTTATATTTCAACTCATGCCGTTCCGGGATGCTCATGAGTTGTGGACAAAGCTTCAAGATAAATATGGCGTGTCCAAGTTTTGTGGGGATGATTGTTCTCCCTCCACCTCCGGCCGTGTTGTGTTCTCAACTTCTTCTACTTCACCTATGTGTGGTTTGCCACAAGGTAATGACATGGTGAGTAGTGGTGTTCATTGCAATGATGATAGTGGGCTCATTGTTGATAATCCTTCATCACTTTCTTATTGCAATGCTTCATCTTTGGACTTTAGCACTTCGAGCACTCCAAATGTTTCACATGCTTGTGTTGATAGTCCTTTCATATAATGTAGAAATTGCTTGACTAAATCTCATGATGATATGCTTGCTATATCTTGTTGCCATGATGAAAATGCATGTATTTCCTCGAGTTGTTGTGCTAACAACATAGAGGAAACCCAACACTCCATGGAACAAGATGTGGTCTTGGATGGTGCTTCAAGGGATCCTAAATCATCACCTATTGTATTTTGCCTTATGGCCAAGGCTTCAAAGGTATCTCCCACTTTGAATCCCAATATATCTTGTGATGATATTGATGATGGCAAGAGTTATGATGATGTTGATTATGATGAAGAGAATGATGATGTTGCCTCCTTAAAAATTAAGGGGGAAATGATTTTTAAAGCTCTTCTTAAGAATAAAATTGCTTGTTCCAACTTCATGGAAATCATGTCTATTGCTACCGAGGGCAAGAAATATATTGATGAGTTGGAATCTCGTCTTGAGGAGCATGAGGTCACCATTGATAAAATGGAAGGTCATGAGCGTGATTACGCTAATGAGATTGCGGACCTCTCTCGAGCTCTTGAACTTGAACAAACCACCAAGGAATCTCTTGAGGAGACTTTTGCTCTAGAATTATATAGAGTGAGGGAATCTCGTGATAGAGCTCTTGTGGTGGCCAATGATTTTGAAACTAAAAATGCTAAGCTTGAAGTTGCTCATGCTAGACTCCTTGAGGATTTTGAGCACCTCGAAAATGGCTCAAGGGTCATTAAGGGTGAGCTCATCAAACTCACCGAGTCTCATGCTCAACTTGAAGCTTCTTATTTAAAATAGCTTTCCAAGTTGTCCTCTCCTCTTGTTGTTAATGATGATGCTTGTGCTACTAACTCTGTTACTTGTGAAGCATCCATTTTGAAGGAGAATATTGAGCTACGGGCTCAACTTGAGTTGCTATCTAGCAATTATGGGAAATTGGAAGAAAGTCATGAAAAACTCTCAAGCTCTCATGATGATCTTCTAGTATCCCATAATGAGCTAATGATAGCTCATGAAGCCATGATTGCTAAGGTAACATCTAGTGAGCCTCATGTGGATACTAGCACTACTTCTACTCACAATGTTGGTACATCTTGTGATGAATTGCTTTCCTTGCCTTGTTGCTCTAACAATGAATCTTATACTTCCTCTAGTACTTGTGTTGAGACTAACCATGTAGAGGAAATCAAAGAGCTCAAGGCCCAAGTCACTTCTTTGAAGAAAGACTTGGAAAAGAGTCATGAAGGGAAATTCACACTCAACAATATCTTGAGTGTGCAAAAATCCCCCAATGACAAAGGTGGACTTGGATTCAACTCCAAGAAGAAGAAGAAGTCCAAGATGAACAAAAAGAAGGGCCAAGAATAAGTCAAGAATTCGGCCAAGATTGTTTGCTTCAAGTGCAAAGTAGAAGGGCATCATGTTAGATCTTTCCCATTGAAGAAGAAGGCCATTAGTGACAAGCAACAAGGGAAGCGGCCACAAGTTCGATCTCATGCTCAACCACAAGTTGAAGAAAGTCCTGTTCCCAAGAATCCTCAAGCTAATGCTTCTCAAGTTGAGAACAAAGTGAAGAGTAGACGTTGCTACTTATGTCGTGAGAAAGGTCACCTCGCCTCTTCATGCACTAGTGGTAACTTATCCAACCCAATTATTATTGATGATATCTATTCTCTTGGGAAGGATAAGGTTGGCAATGTGTTTGCTAAAGTTGTTGGTACTCAAAGTGGTGTCAAGAAGAAAACCATTTGGGTAGCCAAGCCTATTGTGACTAACCTCTTAGGACCCAACTTGGTTGGGGACCAACAAGCTCAAACTTGATCAATAGGTGTTGTTGGAGGGCATTGGAGACTTGGCTACTTTATGAAGAATTAAGGGGACTTCGTCATTCTAATTGTCTCAAGCCAAGTTATTCGAATTACCAAGTTTCTATCTTATATCCAATGTTTCTCCATGCGGTAACTCGTGCTTAAAGTGTTTACATTGATAGTTACTTACCCCTTTGCATGTTTGGTTTTGTTCCTTGCATGTGTTTGTATATGTTGTGCTTCCAACTTCATTATCTTAATCAATCAAGTATGTCTGTGTTGGTTTGCACATCATGTACGTGTGTGTCATGCATTGAGCCTTTTGCATCTTGTTCTTTTCTTAGTTGGCTCTTGTGAGAGATTAATGGAATATCCATTATGGGGGAGTGATGTGCTTTGTGCACCTCACAATCCTATATATGTGTGTACATGAGTAATACCATCTAGTATTGATATTTCAAGATTATCTAGTCGCTATGTGGTATGTCTTCTCATGAGAAATTCAAATTCTATATTGTCCATTAATTATCTCGTGTTGGATCATTATTTTGCCTCTTGTTTATCTTTAATTGGTATCACATTATGGGGGAGTAATATGCTATGCGTATATTACTAGCCTAGAAAATGTGTACATTTGAGATATTGTCACCTAGAATTGATATTGTAAATTATCTTGTTCCTAGGTGGCATGTTAGCTCTACAAGTTGCAATTTGCTTTTTGTTTGGTGTGAAGATGATGTCGGATATCCTTGTTATCTACCACCGGGAATTATTTCCAAATACTTCTTGTCTTTTCACAATTGGTACTCACTTATGTGTGGTAGAAATTATTGATCATCTTTACATTGGCCTTTGGTTTTATTTGCTTTATCTCTTGCCTAGGATTGTGTCAACTCCCATTGTATTCAATACCACTTGGGGATCTTGTTAATTTCTTGACCTTGTCTAGTGTTTTCTAGATATAGTGAAAGTGGTGATCCCACCTCGTGCATTTTGTATTCAAATGCAAATTCTCTATAATGCACTAGTCTTGGGGGAGCTATCCTATTCTCTACAAAACACTCATCTTGTGATCCTTATCAAGTGTGTGTTTGTGGAAGGCAAGCCGTTTCTTTTTGGTGCTTTGTGCCATCATGAAACTTTGTAGAGGGCTTGGTTTGTTTGGAACCATTCTCTCTTTTGGGAGTTTGACATCTTTCTTTTTGAGTGTATCAATGGATATCTCATTCCTTGATGTATCTTTTATGGATATCCTCCAAGTGATGATTTATTCATTTGGTATCTTTTCTTCGCTTGGTATTTCTTTGTCTTTTGATCTCGGTTCTTGGAAGTCTTGAGCATGCATATTTACTTCTTGTAGTTTCTTTGGCATGTTTTCTTTCTTTGACCCAATATACAGGGGGAACTCCACCAAGTCTCAAATTGGATGAGATGTGCATGAAATTCATTTTCATATCTATATGCACATATTTATGTGGAGTTTGTCCTATGTGTTGTTGGTTCTCTAACTCTTTGGTCCCAATGAGTTTGGGTACCATTTTGTTTGTGTTGTTGTTCTAGGAACAAGTGGAGATGCATTGGATGCTCGGCTCACTCACAAGGAAGTTGTTGTCACCATGTGCTTATTGGAGTCAAGCTAGGATGATCAATGAACTACTTTGTACCTTCAATTGGTATCTACTACATCCTTCCAATGTTATCTCGGTAACAAGTATCTTCATATACTTCATGCACACATTTCTTGCATCAACCTTGTGTAGGTTGTATCATGGCATGTTATCCATTCTTTCTTGTGATACTTGTTTCCTTTCTCAAAGCATCCCAACAATGATGTCTTGTTGCTAGTTGTGATGTCTTTGATGTTCGTGTGGTTGGAATTCATTTATATAAAATAAGACCATATCTAGCCATGTGCTATGCTCTCAAGCAAATATCTTATTGGTATATGTATGACTTCCTTTTGGACATCTTGTTCCTTAGTGTTGTAACTATTTCGGGTGTACATCCTTCTTTGTAGATATATATATCATCATGATTTTGTCTACCTAGAATCTATACACTTGAGAGAAGTTGCATATCTAGATGATATCCTTTCTTTCACGTCCACCTTGTCTTTCTTATGTTATTTCTTTGGTGGCTCCGTGAAATCTTTTGCCTTGAGTGCGTGTCTTCTATCGTTGCATCTTGATGCGCTCTTGTGTGGTGAAGATTATTTTCCTCATGCTTATCTTGACGAGGTTTTTGCCATCTTAATTGGCATCCCTCGTCTTGATGCGCCTTTCATCTTCTATCTTCACCACGGGTTGTCACAAGCATAGGTTCTCTATATGCTTATTAGTAAGCTTGTGAACCCATTTGCTAGTTGTGTGTGGGAATGATAGGCCTTGCACTGTGTGCCTCATTCTTTGAAGACTTTATTGACGCTTAATGCTCTTCTGTACATTAGTCTTCTCAAGTGCATTGCCTTGACTCACACACATCTTTTTGGTTGAGCCCACTCTTAAGTTGCCTCTCTTACTTGTTGCTCAACCATGTGTTTGTTGCAAGTACTAGGCTTAGTTTTCTATATGCTCTCTTACACTTGTTGTAAGTTTATATTGATTTTGGGGGAGCTATGATCCTATTTTGTGCACTTTGTATCCAAAGACAAAATTTCTTGATGTGCACAAATCATGGGGAGCTTCTCTAGTTTCTTTAGAACACTGCTCCGCTCTTATCATAATATCCTTTTTTCATGTGGCTCGTAGGATCATTGGCCTAGTTGGTTCAATTGGTATCTTTTGATTGCTTGATTGCTTCTTTCTCTCTTTGATTATGTCTTTGTGGCATATCTTCCTTTCGCAATCTTTGGGCCTCAATATAGTTTGTCTTCCTCCAAGTATTTACCATTGGATATGTGTATTGCATTCCACTCACTTGTTGAGAAATACACAATTTATGGAGGAACACATTTTATATTGGCCTTCTAAGCTTTTAGCCCATTTTGGCAATCGATGCCAATGGGGGAGAAGTTTCAGAGAGTTTTGTGGAGAAGTTTAGAGAGTTGTCTCTTCTGGCTTTGGTTTGTTCCTAAGCATACGCATCTCCTGCGCATGCATTATTGGTTGTTGCATTGCATGGTGATGCATAATTCCTTATATAAACTCTCTTGAATGTGATTGTCGTCAATTACCAAAATGGGGGAGATTGAAAGGACATGTGGTGCCCCCATGTGTGGTTTTGGTAATTGATGTCATTCTCTATGGACTAATGGTTGCATTGAGTTATATTTGAAGGATTTTTCCATAGGCATTTCTTGAAGTCCATGTGTTGGTTTCAAGGAGTTTATGGGTTGACCAAGGTGCTATTAAGGAAGTATCCAAAGATAGGTCATGTGAGTGTTGAGCTTATTGCAAACATGTCTCGAAGAATAAGATTGTGTGATCATTCATGTTTACCTTCAAGACATCATCCAAACGAAGAGAGTTGGAAAGGTTCAAGGTTGATCAAGACTAAGTCAAGAGTGAATCAAGTTGATCAACTCACAAAGAGTAGAAGATGTACCGAGAGGGATCAAGTGATCCCATGGTATGGTAGGCATTGTCCATTGCACTTTTTGTACTAACCCATGGTTTATGTGAGAGTCTATGTGGGGTTAGGTATGTGTCCATGGGCTTGCGTCAAGAGGATGATATCATACAACCCATGGGAAGGATGACATCAAGTGGTGATCGTCATCAAGATTGCCGTGTGCAAGTTCAAGTGGAGAATCATGAAGAGATCAAGTGCTTGAAGCTTGCCATCCATTGTGGTGTCAATGGACTTGTGAAGATGTGCCGAAGAGTGGCTCACCCATAGTGGAGTATGGGGGAGCAATCATCTAGTCTCCATCGACCCAACGCAATCAAGAAAGGTGGTCCATCTTGAGGAGGACAAGATCGTCATCATCTAGCTCAAGTGGATCATGTGCAAGGCAAAGGTTTGCCCTTCATAGGTTTTCTATTTTAACGGTCTCATGGTGGTAGTTGGGAGACCGGGTTATAGGATCGATAGCCGTACTATCAAGGGGGCTCTCAAGTGAGTAGCTTGATCATATCGTTCGTTGAGAGCTCAAACCATTGCATCCTTGCATCATGTTTCTTGGTTCTTGTTTGGTTCTCTTTGTAAGTCTTAGAGCTTATGGTCATCTTGATGACAAGCTTGAGTTCATCGAAAACGGAGTTTGCATGCGTCTTCTATGATGTTTTCGGTGTTGGAGGTTTTACCGGTCTTATCCAAGGAAGGATTCTCACCATTTTATTTTGGGCCTTTTCTCATTTGCTTCATATTGGTATTTATATCAAGATTGTGTTATCCCTTGTTGCTAGCTTTCCGACAAACTTGGTTTCGTCGAATTCGGAGTCCGTTTGCAGAAGTTGTGCCAGTTTTGGTGTTCTGAAAAGGCTGCAGCGGTACTACCGCGGACAGGAGCGGATGTAATTTTTTACTACCACTCTTGGGAGCGGTACTACAGCTCTTGGGAGTGGTAGTACTGCTTGGAGCAGTATTACCGCGGCTACTTCCGCTCGGGACCAAAAACTCGTCACAAGTCCAGCGGTAGTAGGCACGGATGTAATTTTTTTGGTACCGCTCGCAAGCAGTAGTACCGCTATCCTTAGCAGTAGTACCGCTACCCCTAGAGCTAGTACCGTGAGGTCAAGTGGTACTACCGCTCTGATGGTTCTTCTGGCTTTTTTGCCTCCTCGCTGTTGTGTTTCAAAGGGCTACTACCGCCCTAGCGGTAGTACCGCTCCTTGGAGCGGTAGTACTGCTCGGTGCGGGCTGTGAGCATAACGATTGGATTTTTCCCCACCTATAAAAGGGGGTCTTCTACCCAATGAACCTTATCCTTTGAGCTCGTGTTCTTCCCTGATTGTTGACCTCTTGCTAACTGTCAATCCCTCCATGGATTCTTGCTAGTTTTTGAGGGAAAAGAGAGAGGATATCTAGATCCACGTTTCCACCAATCACTTTCTCCTCTAGGTGAGGGGAACCCCTTGGATCTAGATCTTGGAGTTCTTGGTGCTCTCCTTCTTGTTCTTCCTCTCATTTTCCTCCCTAGCATTAGTTGCTTTGGTGGGATTTGAGAGAGAAGGACATGGGCACTCCATGTGCCCTTGCCATTGCATTTGGTGCATCGGTTTGAGTTCTCCACGTGATATGTGGAAGTTACAAGTTGAGAAGCTTATTACTCTTGGGTGCTTGGTACCTTTGAGCTTGTTCCTCTTGGGTGCTTGGGCGCCCTAGATGGCTGGTGGTGTTCAGAGCTCAATCATTGTGGTGTAAAGCTCCGGGCAAGCGTCGGGGTCTCCAATTAGGTTGTGGACATCGCCCCGAGCAATTTGACGGGTACCATTGACCGCCCCCAAGGGTTGCCAAAGTGTACGGGTTCGGTGACTGCCCCCAAGGGTTGCCATTTGTACGGGTTCGGTGACCGCCCTCAAGGGTCCCTTAGTGGAATCACGACATCTTGCATTGTGCGAGGGCGTGAGGAGATTACGGTGGCCCTAGTGGCTTCTTGGGGAGCATTGTGCCTCCACACCGCTCCAAACGGAGATTAGCATCCGCAAGGGTGTGAACTTTGGGATACATCGTCGTCTCCGCGTGCCTCGGTTATCTCTTACCCGAGCCCTTTACTTATGCACTTTACTTTGTGATAGCCATATTATTTCTTGTCATATATCTTGCTATCACATAGTTGTTTATCTTGCTTAGTATAAGTTGTTGGTGCACATAGGTGAGCCTAGTTGTTGTAGGTTTTGTGTTTGGCAAATTAACCACTAGGTTTATTCCGCATTTGTTCAAGCCTAAACCGTAATTTTTTAAAGCGCATATTCACCCCCCTCTAGGCAACATCCACGATCTTTCAATAGTCCCCGACCTTAGTGAAAGGCTTCAGGTCGAGACGCTGAGCGGCTACGCGTGTTCGAACGTCTTCCCGTGACATTTGTCCTTCTTCGTAGAACATCCCTGTTTTTTCGACGACCTCGTTCATGATGATTTGGGCAAGTTCGCACTGGATGTGATATAACTCAGCTTGAAGTCGATGATCCTCGATATCTCCTAAGTTCTTTGCCCATTGCAGAATATGGTCATTGCCGGATCTAGGTGAAATGCGAAGGTTCTGGTGATCCTGTCTGTACTCCAGGATGTGGTGTAGGACATAGAATCCATCATTAAGAGAATCACTCGGTTGCTGGATGCAGCAGAAGTCGGTCTTTTGGCCGAAGGCGGGCCTGCCGTCCCTTTTCTTCTTGTCCTTGACCTCTCCACCCCGTGCGCCATAGTAAAACATAGCACTGTCGAGAACAGACTTGATGTGGGTGTAATCCTTTTTGTTAATGTTCTTCGACGAGTCCAAGTAAAGAGTGTGGGAGTATCGGGGGTAGAGGATGATGAGGACGGCGCGCCCGCCGCTGCGCAAAATAAGTACACCTCAAATTAATTAGCCTCCACCGTGCAAATGAATGATTGAAATTGAAGGAAGGATATCCGCACGGATGACTTACAAGGGATGATAAGGCACGAGAATCGCCTCCTTGTCCTTATTAGCGAGCATGAAATTGACAATGTATTCCCTCGCGTATTCACGGTACTTTACGCAGACTTCCAAGAAGCCCTCGTGCATGAAGTATGGGTCAGCGACACAGCTATGAGGTATCGGATCAACCCCTATGAGGTAGTTCATGTGCAAGGCATAAAGGCAGACAAACGTAAAATCCAGCTTCTTCAAGTGAAACATGTCGAAGATGTAATCGAATCGAAGGAAGAACATCTCTGAGGGGAATGTGTCGACGTACGACAATTGACGCGGCACGTAAACCATGTAGAGTGGGTATCCTGGATTTTTTGAGGCGATGAGGCCTTTCTCTATCCGCAACACATCATCATGAAGTCTCCTTAAATCGCCGAATCTGGCCCCTAGCACTGCTTTAGGTAGGATTGGTTCACCGGGTGTCGTGGTTTTGTCACGGCAGATGTCCTAGAGAAAGGACTTAGTCATGGATCCATCGCGACGGGTTAGCTTGAAGGGGTAAAAGCGGACACAAGGATGCAAGAGAGTTTATACTAGTTCGGCCCCTTCGATGAAGGTAAAAGCCTACGTCTAGTTGTGATGGAATTGATGGGGTTTCGATGACTAGGGAGCAAACAAGCTTCGCCTATGTCTCGAGTTGTTGTCTGTTGTTTTTGAACCGCCGCCAGGTCATCCCCTTATATACACGGGTGACTCTCGTCGGCTTACGGAGTCCCAATACCGGCTCATAGATGTGTCCGGTTTGGTCTCTTCTTATTCCTAACTTACAATACAGGTTAACTACTAACGCCGGTTTACGGCTGCAGGCCTTGAGCCGACCATGGGCCTTGAGCCCTCCTCTGTCTTCTTGGGCTTTAACTTACTTAACTACTAACAAAGTTAACCCGGCCCAGATAGGCCGGTTTATGCCCAGTAGTAATATCCCCAACATTAGGCCCCAGATTGATTTGAACGGGTTCATGTCAATCCTTTAATAAAAGCTTCATCTTCAACATCTTCTTATAAATTGGTAAACCGCCATGATGTCATCTTCTCTGATTGCTGTAAACCGGAGTGGCGTCACCTGTCATAACGAAGCTATCCATTATGCTTCTTTGTTTAATAGATCGGCGGAAATCGAGGCGACAGCTCCGTTTTGTGGCCCCTTGATTGTCGCGCATGACTCATTTTCATTTGCCTTATAAATAGGACCGAAGGGTCATTTCTTTTCTCCTTCTGTGCCTTCTTCATCTTCCTCGCCTCACGAGCCTCAGAGCTCCGCCGCTGCCGTCGACCTCTGCCTCATCCTTGGCCGCTGCATCAACCTGAGCGCACCAGAACATCGCGGCAACCTTCCGCATCTTCCTCAGCTCCGGTAAATCTTCTATCTTTTCCCCCGCAGATCTGGCCTAGGGTTTCACAGTTCTTCAATGTTCATCGTCTGCCCCTTGCTCCTACAATAGATCTTTAGATGAATCTGCAAATCTTTATTCTGTGCAA
Source organism: Triticum dicoccoides (assembly GCF_002162155.2). NCBI lineage: Eukaryota > Viridiplantae > Streptophyta > Magnoliopsida > Poales > Poaceae > Triticum > Triticum dicoccoides. Next base: position 664,376,249 of record NC_041382.1, on the reverse strand, counting down.
TGATAGTTGTTTGACCTTCGCCTTTACTTATGCATCTCAAACCATGGGTCTATATGAACGTTTTGCTCATTGGTTCGGTACTGCTCCTTTGAACCTCTAAGTATTTATCTCTTCTCTGAACTTGCTTCAGATCCAATGCTATAAAGAAATCTTGTGAAACCTGTTTGTGCGTACTTGTCCATCCGCAATCTCAGCTTTTCAATGCTTAGATTAGGCGGTTTAACCTTATAGAAAATTTTCCAAACCGGTATATGCCATTAGTCCCCTTGTTGAACCGCCAGATGTTGGCTGCTTAATGAAACTCCGGTTCAGGTAGTTCTGTCTCCGGTTTAACAGTGCCCATACCAACGTACCTTGATCAAATGCATTTTTGAAACGGGATCTTCTACCTTGTAGATTCCATCATGGCCAAGCAAGTATATGAGTGCAATTGGGTTCCTTTTCGCGTCACAGAGGATCAACTGGACGATTTAGTCCTGATTGGCGCTTTAGGCAGCAAAGATACCATCCATTGGAGGGCTCCTGGCAAAGAATTCCCTCCCACACCTCGAGAAGGAGAGGTTGTTGTTTTTGTAGATCACTTAGCCCGGGGCTTTAAGCCGCCCGGTTCTAAATTTTACCGGGATGTTTTAGCCGATTTCCAACTCCATCCGCAAGACACTGGCCCCAACTCTGTTACAAATATGTGCCACTTCCAAGTGCTCTGTGAGGTGTTCTTTCAAGAGGAGCCCACAGTGGAATTGTTCAGGGACCTTTTCCATCTAAACCGCCGTACTGAGTTTACTGATGGCTCTAATACGGAGTTGGGTGGCATGGCGATTCAGAAAAGGAAAGAGGTCACATACCCTCACGCCAAGCTGCACAGTCACCCCAAGGAGTGGAATCAGACATGGTTCTACTGCAAAGACACCTCCCCTGCTGGTGAGAATCCTTTGCCTGGCTTTCGTCCGGAGCGGCTCAGCAATACACACCCTTTTCCTCAAAGATTGACTGCCCAGGAGAGAAGCAAATATGCTCCCCAGCTGTCAAAGCTCAGAGCCTTTATGGCCAACGGTTTAACAGGGGTTGATCTCGCTCGCTGTTGGATATCATGGAGCATACTGCCCTTAGTCAGCGCTCCGGTTTGATGTGCGAGTATACTGACAGTGTTGATGACCCACTGCGACATTCAAAACTCCAGCTCTCCGATGAAGAAATCACAGAGGCTGTGCATAAGATACTGAATGAACCGGAACACGTCTGCGCTAGAACCGACCTGCTTCCCTTCTGTGCCACCAACAAACCGCCAGCTGTAAGACTTTGATTTTTCTCTTTGCTGAATCTGTTATTGATATGTCTGGTCATTGTTTTTAATATCAGTGTCTGCATAATCAGGGCAATGATCCGTTTTGGAGCAAAAAACTGCCGCAGGAGAAACCAGAAAAACCAGACAAACCGGAAAGAGCAACCCGGCAAAAGACTAAAGCTGTGAAGAAGACTGCCCACAGGAAAAGAACCACTGCATCTTCTAATCCGGCCCCTGATGATGAGGTGGATAATCCGGACTTTGAGGTAGAGCTTGACTCACTTGGTTTATTTTTCATGCGTCTTATTGATGATGATATTTGTCAGGATGATGCCGAAGCCAGCCACGCGGATGTTGCAGAGGTAATTATTCTCTCTTCCGATTCAGAAACTTTGCCTTCACAAAAAATCCGTCAGGCAAATCGGAAAGTTAAATTTTCTCATCCTCTTGCTTATTTGGATCCTAAACTTCTTATGAAGACCCAACAACACGAAGCTCGTCGCACCACCCGGCACAGCGGCCAGGTAGTTACCTCCGCCGGTTTACCGAACAGTCCGGTTCGGAAACGCCATTTAGAGGTCTCTAATTTGCTTGTCAGTGCTTGTCCTAAAGCGGGCTACTTTCGTCAACCTCTTAATCCGTCTGACTCCGATTACCAGGTTACTTCCCACTCATCTTCTAGCGAGTCCTCGGCTACTCAACTCCCACCGCTCAAAATGGTGCTTGGGTAAGCTATACTTATTGTGATGTTTGCAGTACATTGCCTTAGAACATATGCTGTATTTGATTTTGTTATTCTTCTCAGAGCCAAACCTAGGCCAAGCAAGAAGGCCCGCCTGGACAAAGCGGCCGAAGAAGATGTCATTATTGAACCAGGCAAGACACCCAATCTTGAAGCGGCTATTCCTGAGGATATACCCAACGATCCACCGCAGCAGGACGATGATCTTATTGTTGAAGAGAGACCTACTGACGCCTCAGGTCCGGTCAATCAGCCCACAGGTTCCATCCGGATTGAAAGTTCCACCGGTCCAGCAAAACCTACTAACAAGCCAACAGCCCCAGTGCAAACCGGCGATACCCAGGATGATGAGGTTGTCATTACTGGCACTGCCATACTGAGCCAAGCAATCCTGTCGCTTTATCCAAACATTCTGCCAAGGAAGAATTTGCTGCCTTTGGCAAAGGCAAGTGGAACGCTGATCTGACGACTTATGCTGCTCTGAACGCCCAAGATATCCATTCCGGCTATCTGAACCGGTTGTATATCAGTCGCGACTATGAAGCCGGTCTGGTTAATATGATGAAAGAGAAATATGAGGTAACTTCCATATGCTCCTTCCTGCTTGTATGCTTTCATTCTTACTGACTCTCCTAGCCCCCAAGGGCCGGTTTGTAATATTCTTTCAAACCGGGACTTACCAATATAAATCTTGATGCTTTGAAATTTGCTGATGTAGCCCCCAAGGGCCGGTTCAACTTAACGTAGTTAAACCGGTACTTTAAGTAATTGAAATTGCCGCATCAGAATATATACGAGCAAATAGCCATTAGCCCCCAAATGCCAAGTTGAATACTTGTATTGATCTTGGGGCTTTGTAAGCAATTGAAAGATGAAGACCGAATATGCATTAGCCCCCAAGTGCTAAGTGCATAACTTGTTATGTGATTGGTACTTGAATCCTTATACCGATTTGTTGAAGCATATATCTGTATGCATGCAGGCGGAGCTGAAGACGAAAGAAAACCAAGTCACCGATCTCCAAGAAAACCTGAAAACCCAACAGGCTGAAACCTCCAAAGCAAAAGAGGAATTGGCCAGCGCTTTAAGCGCCATGGAACAGCTTAAGGAGAGCTTCAAGAAGAAGCGGGCGGATTGGGCCACTGAAAAGTCCGCTTTGATCAAACGAGTAGAGGATGCCGAGGCTGCACTAAAACCAGTGGCGGATGAACTGACCAGCATAAAGCGGCACGTGCATGCCATGACTACTGCTATCTTTGGTAAGCCAGTTTGCCTTCTGAATTGGCTCTACCTTCTGATAGAGTCGCCGGTTTATTAACCCTTTATGGTATTTCAGGGACACGCATTGGTCACTTGGGGTCAGATGTGCGGAAGAAACTAAAAGCCGCCTATACATTGGTTGAACAATTGTATACTGGTGCCCAACGGATCATCTGTACCGCATCTCATAACAAACCGGCGCCCACTTTGATTCAAGATACTCTGATGAAACTGTCAGTGCTTCCTACCCGGGTTGAAGAGCTGAAGAAATCTGCTGCTCGAACCGGTGCAATCAATGCCTTAATCCGGGCAAAAGCCTGGGTGCCAGATTTTGATCCTATTGAAGCGGCTCAGGGCTATCCCAGCTTGAAGGAAGATGGGTCAGAATTTGGCGAAGCGGATCTACGAGCAATAAACCGGGAGGTATGTCCGCTAGCTTGTCAACTGGCTGAGGAAGCAGACTTGTCTCATTATCAAGCCCAATATGACAGTCAGAACAAGCGAATAGCTGCACCAATCCACGAATCGAAAAATCTGATCCCTCCAATCCGTAAGCATACTTACGCTCCCGATATTGACTCGTCATTGCTGATCCATGATGAAGCTGGTTTTCAAGCATTAATGGGAATCAACTGGACAACTGTGGATTTCCAGCCACTGGGTAGAGAAACGGAGGTTGAAGCGGCGCAGGATGACCCACAACCATCAGGCCAGGCTGGTGACCAAACTTGAACCGGAAGCCGATTTTAAACTGCCTCTCCTTTGCGAAAAACAATTATATTATTATGGGCACCATGTTGCCTTGTAATAGGCTAGCTGATACCTTTGATGTTGATATGCCTTCATGCATAATTTGTTCTTCCTGTGGTAATGAACTTTCCAAAACACTTTCTGAAATGAAAAAATCGTCAAGTGCCACCGCGGTTGTACCGTCAGGCGGAATATGATGTCTGCATATATGAAATCAAAACAAAATTTTAAGTATATGATCAAAATTTTGAGATACATAATACCTTCCATCATTGAGAGTGAAGTTGGCTTGGCCAATCT
>NC_041382.1:664369101-664371337 GCF_002162155.2 Triticum dicoccoides | reverse complement strand
ATATATGTGGCGCTGGTTTACCATGTAAACCGTGCCGGGTTATAATAAACACCGTGTTACTCCATAAGAGGATGTTAACAACAAGGATCAAACCGGAAAAATATTCTCTGGATTGACGTGAATTGTGTTCCGTCAATTGATTGGTTAAAAAACTTTGTCGGTTTAAAAAACACAATGAAAAGCAAAAAAACCCTTCAAAGAAAAGTGTGAAGCAAAAGCAACGACAAAACCGTTTGCCAAAAAAGGTTTATTAAGCTGATCAAATGGCGTTACCATGGCCAAACACGACCAAGCTCCCGTTAGGTGTAACTTTGGTTCTAGTCAGCCAGGTCCCCAAATGAAACCGTGGCATTTATGCCGACCAAATGGCATGGTCATGGTTCGGGTTCGACCAAGCCCCCAAGTGATTCTGTGGCCTTAGGCCGATCAAGAGGCATGACTGGTTCAGACATGACCAAGTCCCCAAGTGATCTGGTGGCTCTCGCCTATCAAGAGGCATGGTATTGGTTCGGACACGACCAATCCTCCAAGTGATATAACACGATGCTTTTAGCAAAGCGAACTCAAGGGGTAAACCGGAGGCCGCTTTAGAGCAACTCCGTGTAACCTCACATGATGTAAAAGAACAGATACCCCGCTTTAGCTGAGGTTCCGGTTTATTATATTTAATCATAATATATACATTGTCGTAATATGTACATAAGTATAGCCAATGGCTCAGGTATAGTAAGGCCGAAGATGAGCTATATTCCACGGCCTGTTAGTCTCCTCCTCTGATGTACGTGAGTCCTTATGCTCTCGAATATCGATCAGATAGTACGACCCGTTGTGCAGATTCTTGCTGACCACGAAAGGCCCCTCCCAAGGTGGGGATAGCTTATGCATATCAGTCTGATCTTGGATGAGCCGAAGCACCAAATCTCCTTCCTGAAAGGTTCTGGTTCTAACCCGGCGACTGTGATAACGACGAAGATCCTGCTGGTAAATCGCCGATCGGGTGGCTGCAATGTCACGCTCTTCATCCAACCGGTCCAAAGCATCTTGTCGTGCTGTCTTGTTGTCCGCTTCAATATAAGCCATGACATGAGGTGAATCATGACGGATATCACTGGGGAGAACCGCCTCCGCTCCATAAACCATGAAGAACGGTGTGTATCCTATTGATCTGTTGGGTGTTGTATTGAGCTCCATAACACAGATGGTAATTCTTCTACCCAACAACCCGGCGTTCTCTGCAAAGGAACCATGAGCCGGGGCTTGATGCCTCTCAAGATCTCTTGATTAGCTCTTTCTGCTTGACCATTGGACTGTGGATGTGCCATTGATGAACATCGAGCCGGATGTGCTCCCGTTCGCAGAACTCCTTCATAGCACCTTTGGACAAATTGGTACCATTATCTATGATAATACTGTGCGGAAAGCCAAACCGGAAAATCACCTTTTTGATGAACTGAACCACCGTTGCCGCATCACACTTGCTAACAGGTTCTGCCTCCACCCACTTTGTAAACTTGTCAACCGCCACCAGGAGGTGGGTCTTCTTATCTTTGGACCTTTTGAAAGGCCCAACCATATCCAGCCCCCAAGTCGCAAACGACCAAGTAATTGGAACCATTCTCAATTCTTGAGCCGGTACATGAGCACGCCTTGAAAACCTTTGGCAACCATCACATCGTCTGACCAGATCCTCCGCATCAGCATGAGCAGTTAACCAATAAAAACCATGGCAAAACGCTTTAGCCACCAGAGACTTTGAACCGGCGTGGTGACCACAATCTCCTTCGTGGATCTCACGCTAAATTTCATGGCCTTCTTCAGGAGACACGCAGCGTTGAAAAGCTCCTGATATACTACAATGATGCAACTCACCGTTGATGATAGCCATGGACTTGGATCGCCAGATTATCTGCCGGGCTAGAATCTCATCCTCTGGCAACTCACCCCGGTTCTTGTACGCCAGGTAAGGAAGCGTCCAATCTGGAATAACATGAAGAGCCGCCACCAATTGAGCCTCCGGATCAGGAATAGCCAAATCCTCTTCACCAGGGATCTTGACCGACGGGTTGTGCAGCACATCCAGAAAAACATTGGGTGGGACCGGTTTGCGCTGAGAGCCCAGCCGGCTTAAAGCATCTGCCACTTCATTTTTCCGCCGGTCCACGTGGTCCACCTGATAGCCTTTGAAATAACCTGCGACAATATCCACCTCACGACGATATGCTGCCATGAGTGGGTC
>NC_041382.1:664366023-664369091 GCF_002162155.2 Triticum dicoccoides | reverse complement strand
TTGGAGTCCCAAGTGCCAGACACTTGCTGAGCCACAAGGTCCGAGTCACCGAAGCACTTAACTCGACTTAGATTCATCTCCTTAGCCATTCGGAGACCATGGAGCAAGGCTTCATACTCAGCTGCATTGTTAGTACAAGGGAACATTAAACAGAGAACATAACAAAACTTATCACCTCGTGGGGAAGTTAATATGACTCCAGCCCCCGAGCCTTCCAACTGCCTGGATCCGTCAAAATGGATGGTCCAATACGTATGATCCGACTTTTCTTCAGGTGCTTGCATTTCCGTCCAATCATTGATGAAATCAACAAGTGCTTGAGACTTAACCGCTGTCCGAGGCACATACTTCAAACCGTACGGCCCCAGCTCTATGGCCCACTTTGCAATCCGGCCAGTTGCTTCCCGGTTCTGGATGATATCTCCCAAAGGAGCATAACTGACCACCGTAATTGAGTGCCCTTGGAAATATTGTTTAAGCTTCCTGCTTGCCATAAAAACTCCATACACCAGCTTATGCCAATGTGGATACCTTTGCTTGGACTCAATGAGCACCTCGCTGATATAATAGACCGGACATTGAACCGGATGCTCCTTACCTGCCTCCTTTCGCTCCACCACAATAGCTATGCTGACCGCCCGAACATTAGCAGCAACATATAGCAGTAAGGGCTCCTTGTCAATGGGAGCGGCGAGCATAGGCGGATTGGCCAATTGCCGCTTTAAGTCCTCAAATGCTTCATCAGCAGCAGAACTCCAGACAAACTGATCCGTCTTTTTCAACATCTGATACAAAGGGATTGCCTTCTCACCCAGGCGACTGATAAACCGGCGTAGCGCAGCAATCCGGCCAGGCGTTGAACATCGTTGATACACTTCGGTTTAGCCAGGGAGGTGATAGCCGTGATCTTCTCCGGATTAGCCTCAATTCCCCTGTTGGACACTAGAAAACCCAATAGCTTGCCCACCGGTACACCAAAGACACACTTGTCTGGATTAAGCATCATCTTGTATGTTCTCAGGTTATCAAAGGTTTCCTTCAAATCATCAATCAGAGTCTCCTTCTCCCTGGATTTAACCACGATATCATCCACGTAAGCATGTACATTACGGCCAATCTGCTTGTGAAGAAAATTTTGTACACACCGTTGGTAAGTTGCCTGGGCACTCTTGAGCCCGAAGGGCATAGACACATAGAAAAAGGCTCCAAAGGGAGTTATAAATGTTGTCTTCTCCTGGTCCTTAACTGCCATTTTGATCTGATATAAGCATCCAAAAAACTTAAACGCTCACAACCCGCCGTAGCATCAATAATTTGATCAATACGGGGGAGGGCAAAAGGATCTGCTGGACAAGCTTTATTAAGATCTGTGTAATCCACACACATGCGTCAGGTGCTGTTTTTCTTGAGGACCAGCACCGGATTGGCAAGCCACTCAGGGTGAAAAACTTCAACAATAAAGCCAGCCGCTAAGAGCCTGGCTACCTCTTCTCCAATCGCCTTGCGTCTTTCTTCGTTAAACCGACGGAGGAACTGTTTCACCGGTTTATATTTAGGATCCACATTAAGTGTGTGCTCAGCATGTTGCCTCGGTACACCTGGCATGTCGGAGGGCTTCCATGCAAAAATGTCCCGATTCTCACGGATGAACTCGATGAGCGCGCTTTCCTATTTTGGATCCAAGTTGGCACTGATGCTGAACTGCTTGGATGAATCACCAGGTACGAAGTCAACAAGCTTAGTTTCTGCTGCCGATTTGAACTTCAGGGCCGGATCATGCTCCGTAGTTGGCTTCTTCAATGGAGTCATGTCCGCCGGATCAACATTGTCTTTATAGTACTTCAACTCCTCGGTGGCACAAACCGACTCTGCATAAGCCACATCTCCTTCCTCGCATTCCAAAGTGATTTTTCGGCTTCCGTGAACCATTATTGTCCCCTTGTGACCCGACATCTTGAGCTGCAAATACACATAACAGGGCCGAGCCATAAACTTGGCGTATGCCGGTCGCCCAAACAGGGCGTGATATGGACTTTGGATTTTCACCACTTCAAACGTCAATGTTTCCGACCTGGAATCATGATCATCCCCAAAGGCCACTTCCAGAGCTATCTTACCAACGGGATATGCTGATCTTCCAGGCACTGCACCGTGGAATACTGTATTAGACGGTTTGAGATTCTTATCTGTTAGTCCCATACGACGGAAGGTCTCATAGTACAGGATGTTAATGCCGCTCCCTCCATCCATGAGCACCTTGGTGAACTTATAACCTCCCACCTGAGGCGCCACCACCAGAGCCAACTGACCCGGATTATCGACCTGGGGTGGGTGATCCTCTCTGCTCCATATGATTGGCTGTTCAGACCAACGTAGATAACGGGGTATGGCCGGTTCAACAGAGTTGATTGCCCACCTCTGAACCTTCCGGTCTCGCTTGTCCAAGCTAGTGGTTAAGACATGGTACTGCCCACTACTCAACTGCTTTGGGTTGCTCTGGTAACCTGACTATTGCTGTTGTTGGTTGTTCTGACTATTTTGACCATTATGTCCGCCCGGATTACCATGAAATCCTGAACCGGAACTTCCTCCACCATAACCAGGGCCGGATCCTGAGCCACCGCCAGATTCATGATCATACTGGAAATTATTAGAATTCTTGAACTCCTGCATAATAAAGCAATCCTTCCAAAGGTGGTTTGCTGGCGCCTCCTTCATCCCATGTCTTGGACAGGGCTGGCTTAGCAGATAGTTTAGGCGGTTTGGGTTAGGGTTGGGTGCTCCATTACGATTTTTTGGCCTACCCTTGCGTCGCTGGCCATTGTCCTGTGCGTTGGTATTAGCCACAAAGTCCATGTTACCATCCGCTTTACGCTTGCCTCCTCCGCCATTGCCTACCCAGTGATGCTGCTGATCTTTGGAGCTGCTGTTCTTCTTCCCTTTCCCTGTCTTGTCATCATCAGATTCGGGATCCTTGGTACTATCAGAATCCGCATATTTCACCAAAGCGGCCATGAGGGTCCCCATGTCGGTGCAATGACGCTTCATCCATCCCAATTTCAACTTCA
>NC_041382.1:664362368-664365649 GCF_002162155.2 Triticum dicoccoides | reverse complement strand
GGGCCCAAACCCGCAGTTGCCTTCTAGGGTTAATACTACGGTATCAGCGTTGATGCGGTCTGAGGAGTGCAACACTTGTGAAACCCGGCGCACCCAATGAGTCGTTTATTCTCCTTCCTCCTGGACGCATGCAGCTAAGTCCACTATCAACATAGGCTGTTTACAGGTATCCTTGAAATTGCTGATAAACCGGGCTCGTAATTGGGCCCATGAACTGATAGAATTAGCTGGCAAGCTTTTTAACCAAGTACGGGCCGTTCCTTCAAGCATCATGGTAAAGTATTTCGCACACGCCGTGTCATCCACATCAAGCATCTCCATGGCCATCTCATAGCTCTCCACCCATGTCTCTGGAGGTTGATCCGCCGTGTAATTTGGTACCTTGCGCGGGCCTTTGAAATCCTTGGGCAGGTGCACGTTGCGTAAAGCGGGGATAAGGCAAGGCACCCCCAAAGAACTAGAAGTAACACCAGGTTCGATCGAGATGGTTGGACGAACCGGCGTGACTGCCGAGCCTAATGCTGTGCGGCTAACTCGGCCTCCCTGCGCGCTCGGGCCCGGTTCACCACTTCCTGAGCGTCATCAGCACCACCCGTCGGGTTGTTGCCACGGGGTGCTCCACGTCGTTCATTACTCGACACTGTTGGTTCATCCATATGTCTGCTATAGCTCCGGCTTGGACGGGGGGTCGAGTGGATCTGGTCGCGGCTGTACGAGTATGCTTCCTGTTGGGCCAAAGCTGTCCTCAGAAGTTCCTTGACCCGTCGCGTCTCTACTGCCTGCGGCGAGTCACCTTCAATTGGAATGGCCTCCAGCCGTGCATTGTCCATTGGGTTAGAGTAGTGACCCGGAGGTGTTAAAGCATCCTGAGGTATAGCGGTGTTTTGACGAGGCGGGTCCATCTGACGAGGCTGAACCGGTGCACCGGTCCTAGGGGCTTCTGCCCGGCTCCCCTCCAGCGGATTGCCGCCTCTTGGTCCTGGAGTGTTGTAAAGGTATCTGGCCTCGAAAACCGGAGGTAAGCGGGATCGGTGCTTCCTCCTCATGACTTCACGCGACGTGCTCTGGTCCAACATAAGCCTGTAGGCCTGTGCGTCTAAAGCGGCCCGCTCTGCGGCCATCCTGGTGTCCTCAGCCGCCAGATCCGCCTTGGCCTGGGTGATCTGTTCCTTTACCTTTGCAATCTCCATGTTGTGAATGTCTTGATCTGGCGGATTAACTTCCGCCATAAGCACAGCCAACGCATCAAATAGTTCTGATAGAACCTGAGCCGGCGGGCGCACAGGGCCTCCTGCCCCGGCAGCCGTCACCGCTGCTGAACCGGAGATCGTTGCTGCAGCTGTCGAAGAATGAAGCGCTGCTTGTGTTCCGGCCATGAATATTCCAACCCGGTTGGGCGGAGCAGAGGGGTCCGGAATACTGTCGCCATCGGAACAGCTCCCAATCCGGCCATCTTTTAGCTGATAAAGAGATTCGGTTTCTCCGGTCGAAGATTCGTCACCGGAACAAACGACAGCCGCCCCGCGAAATTCCGATCCGTCCTCATAGCTTCCTCCATGGATGACTCCCACAAAGGCACGCTTCATGGCCGGTTTAACCCGGGCGGATTGCGCACGCTGAGCCGTCTCGACGAGGTCGGTGCAGATGTCCGGCTCAGGGCCCAGTTCACTGATCTTGCCAATGAAAACGTGAATGCTACCAAAGGGTACCCGATACCCGTACTCAATTGAGCCGGCCTCGGGGCCCCAGCCTGCGTCGTCGATGTAGAGTTTGCCGTGACGACTCTTAGTCATCCGGCCTACAGCGTAGCCCTCGAGTCCTTCAAAGCGGCCCTCCAAGAACCGGAAACCATCGTGCGATGGCCCCACGGTGGGCGCCAACTGTCGTGGTTTTGTCACGGCAGATGTCCTAGAGAAAGGACTTAGTCGTGGAGCCATCGCGACGGGTTAGCTTGAAGGGGTAAAAGCGGACACAAGGACGCAAGAGAGTTTATACTAGTTCGGCCCCTTCGATGAAGGTAAAAGCCTACGTCTAGTTGTGATGGAATTGATGGGGTTTCGATGACTAGGGAGCAAACAAGCTTCGCCTATGTCTCGAGTTGTTGTTTGTTGTTTTTGAACCGCCGCCGGGTCGTCCCCTTATATACAGGGTGACTCTCGTAGGCTTACGGAGTCCCAATACCAGCTCATAGATGTGTCCGGTTTGGTCTCTTCTTATCCCTAACTTACAATACAGGTTAAGTACTAACGCCGGTTTACGGCTGCAGGCCTTGAGCCGACCATGGGCCTTGAGCCATCCTCTGTCTTCTTGGGCTTTAACTTACTTAACTACTGACGAAGTTAACCCGGCCCAGATAGGCCGGTTTACGCCTAGTAGTAATATCCCCAACACCGGGGATATGCCATTTTGCCGCACTGGGATATCTATACGGTCTTGAACCCGAGGCTGCTGAGGCAGCTGGATCATAGAAGCAGCTTTGTTGCCTTTCCTCGATCTCTTCCTAGGATTCTTTGCTACCGGAAGGTCATCTATAATACGTTCAGCCTCCGGAGGTGACAATTCAGTCACCATCTCATGATGCTCAAACCCTGAGTAGGCGCTAGTATTGAGATACTGTTGAGTGTCATCGTCATCCTCATCTATGGCGACGTCACCAGCGACTAATGGAGCCTCTTCCTTACCCTGTCCGCTATCACCCAACACGACAGCCAACGCTAATTGGGTAGGTGGGGTGTTGATGTTCATACCTAACTACGTGCTCGTGGGTGTGCTCCCGGCCGTCTCCAGATGAAGCAGGCTCTTTGGCCCACAACAGGACCCGGCCATTGGAATCACCAAGCCGCCATGGGGTCTCATTGTTGCCCCCCTAGTACCGGAGGAGCCAAATTCTCGTGGCCCGGTTTGACACTGGCCATAGAAACCTTGAAGACGTCTAGGGGTATCGGCCGGCCATGGAACAATGGTTCCTTCAGCTTCATTATCGTCGCCTTCCCCACGTCCACCTTCTGGTTACCGATGTTGTACAATATGGTGCACGGGGTCACGTCGTCCTGCAAAGACATGTCTGCAATGTGAGACATCCGAAAGGCAACGAAAACAGGAGATTATACACTTATTGAAGAAGGCCGGTGTGACAGATACCGTGAGGGCGTTGAGCTCAGCCAAAGACGAAGCACCGCCCGAGCACGTCCGGTGCGGGAGCAGGTGCAGGTGTTGGTGCAACGCTAGTCGAGCTGCTCCTGAAGAAGTCGGCAAGGGGAAAGTCCGCTGCATTTTTTTTT
>NC_041382.1:664359415-664362358 GCF_002162155.2 Triticum dicoccoides | reverse complement strand
TTTTTTTTTCTGGATTTTGCGTGCTCCAATTGAAAATGGCCGGAACCAAGACAGTAGACATATTTGCAACCACCTATTTTGCGGCAACTACCGCTGTTGCGACTGTCTCAGATGATTTCTTCTCAACCGCAATCTCAACCTTCTTGTCGATGTTTTCTTCAATTAACCTTCGTCTTTCCTTTCTCTCCTCCGTGGTCTCACGACAGTACTTCTTCCACGTGACGCCGTCTCCGACACCGTGCATGCGTCCATACGACGGTCGAGTCTCCACTGGAGTCCTTTCAATATGTTCAACACCCAGTTGAATGGAGTGTCCCACTTGGGCCTCGCCAATGCCTCAGACGGCGAGTCACTTTCGGCCGCAATCCTATGCTGCTCTCTCTGCAAAAGGAACAAGGACCGTTTACAAATATGACTAATGTGCAGTCAAATTTATCAGAAACTAAAATTACCAGCAGTCTCATGAACTCCGTCGTGACCGGGTCCATATTGAAAACCTTCTTGACTGAGTCCCAATGGTGTTGTGCCCTGAGGACGTCACGCTCATGCGGGACGGTGAAGTCCGCCAAGGGGTCTGGGATGCCCAGACTCTCGCGTTCCGCGTCCTCCTTGGCCCATATGGACCTCTTCCCATCGTAACCACGGCTTCCGAGGTGGTGGCACCCCATGTTCCTCTGTTGAAGCCCCTTCATGTACTTTGACTTTTTTGGCAGCTTTGGTCTCTCAAGCCACCTTGAATATTTCAAAGTGCTCTTCCGTGATTGTTGGATTATCCTTTACAATCTCGGAGTAGGGTTCCTTTTTGTTGACGATCCGCTGTTTCACCCTTGTTTTCTAGGCGACCAACGCGTCGCTAAACTTGGACATGGCGTGTTTGTTTATCTTCTTCATTATCGGGTCCTTATATGGATCTTTATAATCCTTTTCATTCCGGCATGGGAACAAGAATATCTGGTGCATCTTCTTTAGGAGGGAGGGCCTCATATTATCTATCTTTTGTAGTTTCTCATCGTTGATGGTGGCGGCTGTCCGTATGATGCAGCCTATTTGATTGCTGTAGCACGATCACGCTTCCTCGGGCGCTATTGGCTCAAAAATGCTATCGTCCATCTCCGTGACCTCCAATCTAGTAGTCATGAGCTGGTTTGGGCGTCGTGGCCTCTTTGATTTCGGTTCTAGACCAGCTCCGCTAGTCTCGGCGCCGGTCTCGGCCCCGGTCTCAGTCTCATCGCCGGTCTGCATGTCGGTATCAGTCCCCGATGCGACAGGTGGGCCCAGCAACAACATCCGTTGATCGTCGGCAAGGCTCAAATATTCGTCTGCCGCGAGGTAGACGTTGTCGCAATCACCAGAACCCTATCCTTCATCGTTGCTAGCCATGTTTCCTACGATTAAATCTAGTCAATTAATTCTAGACCTAATAAAATGAATAATGACATAGAAAGGCCTATGTTTTGCAGGAACGTTGACTCCTTCCCGGTGCGGCAAATCCTGGGCACTCAATATGTCCTAGTTTGTAGCACAAGTCATGCCAAAATTCACGGAAAATTTCGGCATCATCTTTGCTAAAAAGTGGACAAATCGAGCACCTGAAATTTGCCAAAACAGAAATGAATCAACATTCTGGCAAAACATAGGCAACTCAACTTCATTCCCTGGAAACAACAAAAGGCTACTGGGGCACAATCGAACCACTTCAATGAAAAGATATAACATGACCACTTCAATGAAAAGATATAATCAACAATAAAAGTCAAGGAAGGGATCATCTTTAAAATAAAACTTGCCTAAATTCTTTTCCTAGAAAAATAGTGGTCTTTTCAAAACTCAAAAACCTTTGCAAAATGATCTTACTAAACACTTCTTTGCCTAAGAAAGAACCGAAATTCTGTTCTAGCTATTCCTCTCTCTCTCTCTCTCTCTCTCTCTCTCTCTCGCACACACACACACATTATTTTCTCCAACCCTTCTTTGCCTAGGACAGAACCCAATTAAATTGCAAAGGAACTCCATTTCTCTAACCATTCTGACCTAATGCTCTAAAATAAAATTTTCCTCTAACCTAGCGAACCTAGTTAACTTAGCTTGTTAACCTAACGAACCTAAATAACCTAGCTATTTAACCTAGCTAATTAGTTTACCTAGCTTGTTAACCTAGTTTACCTAGACAATTAACCTAATTAAACTAGTTAACCTAGCTAGTTCTCTGTCAAAGCCCTAAATAATTTTTTTCTTAACATAGATAATTAACCTAATTAAACTAGTTAACCTAACTAGTTCTCTGTCAAAGCCCTAACTAAATTTTTGCACTAACCTAGATAATTAACCTAATTAAACTAGTTAATCTAACTAGTTCTTTGTCAAAGCCCTAAATAAATTTTTGCACTAACCTAGATAATTAACCTAATTAAACTAGTTAACCTAGCTATTAGTATGTCCAATGTTTGTGCTATGCATGAGAGAGAGAGAGGAGGACTGCTTACAGAAGATTGCTCCAGTGGTAGCGAGGGACGTAGTGGTGGCGAGGGAGGCAGGGGCGTCTCCAGTGACGGCGAGGAAGGCAGGGGCGTCGAGGGTGGCTCCGGTGGCGTTGATGAGGCTGCACGGCTCTAGTGGCGTTGGGGGCGGCTCTGGTGGCGTCGACGGCGCGAGGCTCTGGTGGCTCCGGGGGCGTCGGCGGCGGCAGGAGACAGCGGCATAGTGGGGCGACGGCGAATTGGGGACACGACGACGAAGTGGGGCGAGGGATATGGGGGATAAGTGGTGGCCGGGGGGAGGGAAAACTGCTCGTTAAGTCAAACATAGCGGTAGCGCGTTACTGAGTTAGCTATAGCGCGTTTCACAAAACGCGCTACTGCTAAGCCTTTCTCCCTTTTTCCTTTCTAATTTATTTTTCTTTACATTTTATTTTTTCATTTCTCCTTTTTCTATTTCTTTCATTTT
>NC_041382.1:664241429-664322601 GCF_002162155.2 Triticum dicoccoides | reverse complement strand
TCCCCCGCTCCACCGTCGCCGCCGACCCACCGCACCCTCCCCGGCCCGCTCCACCACCGCCGAGCACCCCCATTTGATGATATTTTTTCATATTCATAAAAAAATATTATTGTTTTTATAAAAAAATATTAAAAAATAGCAACAAAAAATAATAATAATAAACATACTAATGGTGCACCGCTCGTGTAGTGCGCCATTGCTATCTAAAAAAACATTCTAATGGCGCACCGCTCTGGTAGCGCGCCATTGCTATATAAAAAAAACATTCTAATGGCGCACCACTCTGGGATGCGCCATTGCTATCTAGAAAAAACATTCTAATGGCGCATCGCTCGGGGGTGCGCCATTAGTAATCTCCCCCCTAGCTCTACCTAGCCCGACCCCTTCGTCCCTCCCTCTCACCAGATCTAGCCCCCCCCCTCGCGTGCTGCCCCGCCCCACGTCACCGCCGCCCCTATGTGCGCCGCCGCCCGCGCCCCCACCACTGCAGCTCCGCCATAGCCAACGCCTCCGCGACCTCGCCGTCGCCGACAGCCTCCCCGTGTCGGCCCCTGCCCTGCGCCGCCTCTACCTCAGTCCGGGCACGGGGTGCAGGACGACGACCGCGGTCGCCGGCCTCCCCACGACCAACCGAGGCGCCCAGGAGGCCTCCCCGACGACCAATCGAGCCATCCCTTCGACGCCGCCGCCGCCAACCCCAACCCTGAACCCAACCCCTCCGACGACCGCCCGCGCCCGCCCAGGTACCTCTCCTCCTTCCTCCTTCCTCCCTCTCCACCCTTCCTCCCCATTCCATCCCTCCCTCCCCTCGACCGTGTCTGTTATCTTCTGATGACATTTGATAGCTTATGGATAGAAATGCATATTTCAGTGTTTATAGCTATTAACACTTGCAAGTTACTGCACTGCTAGCTAAATTCTGGTTAGTAAGTCTATATCCGCCTCCTGTTGAAATTTGGTGATGTGTGTGGCTGTCTAAGTACCTACACAAAATTCCCCATGGAGAAAATGATATAGCTCCTCCTACAACATGTATAGATCAATCAATTCAGTTCTAGTGCTGCTGGACTTTTGCACCATACAAAAATGTACTACTAGTTGAAAATCTTTACTTGAGAGAGCTTCATAAGTAGAAGGTTCCAAAGAATAAAAACCAGTACTAGCACACTAGCACAGTAGTACTGCCACCTCCCAGTAAACAATAGGGTCTCTGATCAGCAATGTAGTTAATTAGTCAGGGCCTGAAAGCCTGCAAATGCATGTACACACATGTAGGAAATGTAAGATGAAGCATGTACTTTACCAACTAATCTAATGGGCTGGCACAAAGTGAAAACCAAAACAATAGTTAATCAAGCAGAGGTAGATTAGATTAGATGGCAAAAAGCACAAATGTCCCTGCCTATCCATTTTTTTCTCAAGTTGAGCTGGTAAGTTTCAGATGTTCAATGATGTTGTAGGAAAAAATTGGATGAAGAAAGATGTGTGTGGCTGCCCGAGAGAAGTATTTGCACAAACAAATTATAATTAATGTGTTGATGAAATTTTGGGTTTTCAAATTGGAACCAAAAACCAACCCATACCTTTAGACTCTTTTGGAATTTCCCGAACATTTTTTTGTTTGTTCCCTTTCACTGTTTGGGGACTTTTGACTTCAGAATGAACCTTACTAAGATTCAATTAAGACTAATTAACTGCATTTGATGTCACTATATTCTATGAATAACTTCAGTTATGATCTGTACTGGAAAACTTTAGTTAACACTCATTTTTCAGTTAACTCCTTACAGTTCAGATCATATTTTGATTGTCAATAATAGTGGTCTTTTAAGGCTTTCTTAGAGGCAATACTAGTGGATTTTAGGCTTTTTTACATGCAATAATAGTGGAATTTTAGGCTTTTTTGGAGGAGTGTGTTTCATGCCGGCCTACAGTGATGAATTAGTCAGAGGATTGTGCCTTAGGATTGTGCCAAAGCTACCCATTGTATCTATTTGCTCGTCCTTCAAATAGGGGCAAGACTGTTACAGAAAAATTACTTGCAAGCATATTGTGATTTACTTGCAAGCATATTGTGCCTTAGTTACATAAAAATTACTTGCAAGCATATTGTAACTATTTTCAGTCTGTCCTGAAGGTTTTTGACTACAGAATCTATGGTGACCCACACTCTGTTGGTTCACACTCATTGAGTTCGCTCATGAAGGGCCGCTGCTGCTTCAGGCCCTTGAGAGGCCCTTCGTGTAGTGATGATTTTGCAGGTACCCCGAGAGGCCCTTGAGTTTGCCGGAATGTCGATTAACTTCCGTTCCGGCAAATTCGGGTACTCCATATGTCCTATTTTCAGCAAAGGCCATGCTGAAATTTTCCATGAATTTTAGCATGACTTTGCTAAAAATCGGACATATGAGGTACTTGCTACTAATGCATGGGCCGGGGTATCTTAGTACTTAATTAAGTAGGATCAACTGCCCCTTTATTCTTGATGTATTAAACCATAGGTGGCAATAGAGCCAAGTGATTAGTGCCAAGTGATTAGGCCCAACCTAGGGTGCCTCGGCATCAATAAACCCTAAATGATGAAAACTTAACTTGGCTGCCCCGGATGCCTCGGTGTCGATGAGAACCTAAATGATGTATGCTTAGGCTTTTAGGGTGCCTCGGCATCGACAAACCCTAAATGATGAAAGCTTAGGCTTTTAGGGTGCCTCGGTGTCGACAAACCCTAAATGATGAGACCATGATCTTGTTCCTTGACAATAACCAACTTTTTGACCAAACTTTTTTCCTATTTAGAGCGAAACATGGCCCACAACGATGAGGCCGGTGGTTCGGGCGGCAAGCAATTCTGGGAGCTGTCCCAGGAGATGGAGGAACAACCTCACCGCTATGAGGACGCCGCGGAAGACACCGATCCTGATTACACAACCCCTAGTGGCACCGGGGATGACACCACTGATGGTGCCGCCGAGGATGCCACCACTGATGATGGCGGCGCACACACAGATGGCAGCCAACCGAAGAAGCAAAGGAAGGACCGGCGCCCGAATGCGCTCCGCACCGTCAAGGAGGAATTCACTCAAGTGGACTCCAACGGGAATCAAATGGAGCCCAAACATGTAGTCAAGGGGTACTCGGTTCAGCTCGGGTGCATTCTCCGGAGCACCGTCTTGATCAACACCGAGAACCTTAGGCATAAGGACCGAGGGAATTTGCGCAACCTCCTCTTCACGAAGCTGCACGAACGATACAAGTTCCCCGCCGAATTTGAAAACACATGCCTCTCAGGGAATAAAGTGAACAGTGCCGCCCTCACGAAGATGAGCACGACCCTGTCTACTTGGAAAAGCGCGGTGAAGAGAATGATTGATAAAGGTGATAGTTATGAGAAGATCAAGGCGAAATATCCTTTGATGAGCGAAGATGAGTACAAGGAGTTCAAGATCAAGTGCGAGAGCAGTGCAACCTCCGAATCAAGTCAGTGGAGGAAAGAAATGCGGGAGTTGAACTTAGGGGAACACAAACTCGGTCCCGACGGTTATAGAGTGGCGGAGCCTATATGGGACAAGGAGGACGCGGAGCATGCCGAGCAAGGCCTACCGCCCCGCTTCGAGAAATACAGCGGTGACAAGCAGACCAGGAACTATGTCAGGGCCCGGTACAAGGAGGACCCGATAACAAAGGAGCTTACCACGGATCCGAAGACCAGGGCGCTTGAGCTTCTTCTAGTAAGGAATACACCCCCGCGTAATTAGCTCCATATGGTTGCACTCTAATTAATCCCCAATATTTCTAAATGGTTCATGTTCCTTTCGTAGGACACTGAAAGCAGTAGCGCCGAGTCGTCTAAGAGCTCCCCTTTCGACACCCCTTTAAATAGGGCGTTGAACATAATGAAAAACAAGGATAAGCTCACTAAGCCGACGTCAGCTGGTCGTGTGGCCGGCAAAGGCTTGTCCACAAAATGAGGGTCATACTATACCGCTGGTGTGCGGAAGGAGAAAAAGACCAGCTCGGAAAGCCAGACGCGCGAGGTTGAAGAACTCAAGGAACAAGTAGCACAGATTCCGGAGCTTGTCCAAGAGCAAGTGCAAGAACAACTTGGAACGACGCTCAACGCCATGGTGCCTATGTTGATTCATGGGCCGACCACGTGGATTGCGGGCGGCCAACAGGGGCCTCCCCTGGTTCCCAGCTTCACGGCCAGCAACTCGCACAATGCACAGGTGGCTCCATTGGTGTCTCCGGCGGCGGCGCCATTGGTCTCTCTGGCGGAGGTGGTATTCGTGTCTCCGGCGCCGGCACGGGCATTGGAGCTTAATGCACCCGGGTGTAGGCCGGTCGGCACCTCGCCAGCAAGCGCCCCCTCCATTAGTTGCACGCCCGCCGTTGGCGGTGCCTCGACATTAGCCGAGCTCGACGGCATCACGGTAAATAAGCCTCTCGGCCGATGACTTCATCTCCTTGCCTTTGACTGGGCATCCCTGACGCCCTGCACATGTTTCGCAGGGCACCGCCGACGTTCCTTGCACTCTTCTGCACTTCGTGGGCGCCGAGTTCGTCAATGTCGCCAAGGGAAAAATCGTTCAACCGGGCAACCCCATGTTCCACGGTAATCCGATGCCACCCACAATGTATAGGGTTGAAGTGGTTCGGGTGTTGCTAGGCTGCGACGAGCTGTTACCTCCGATTCGACCCGCTGGGGCCGACGAAGAAGATGAGATGACCCTCAGCACCTGCGTAAACTGGCCCCTGCTTTGGCCGAAGAGCCAGGTTCGTTTGGGGGCGGGGGACACCACCCCACAAACAAGACCGCCAGTCGTGCCGGCGCCAAGCCATGGCAAGAACGCCGCAACGCTACCGGACCTGCCGGACATCCCTATTGCACAGGATCCGGACAGCCCTATGGCACAGGATCCGGACGGCGACGACAATGACGACGGTACATTTACCAAAGTTGATAAGTACTTTGCCGAACATGGGTACGCTGACGAGTTCTGCGGGCCTCTTTCTCAAGAACCCAACCAAGACGACCGCGATCTAGCTGGTACGGCGGAGAAATCCAATTGCAACAGGCGTCGTCTGGCGTTCAGTTCTCAGGACACGCCTCCAGCTCCCGCCTTCACCGAGCCTCAGATAGCTGAGGTGCGAAATATTATCAGCCCCAACACGCTCAAGAAGGCGGTCTGTGAGCAGAACTCAGTCCCATTACAGGAGATCAAGAAGAAGGGACGAAAACGAAAGACTAACAAGGGCGCCGGTGCGAGCCACCCGGCACCGAGTTCGATCCGTGCTCAGGACGGGCCACCTTCACCTAAGGATATCACGAGGAGGGTGCATGTGGCGGGTAGGGCGATGCTACCGCCAAATATGCTGAATGCTGCAACCGGTGCTATGCGGAGTCTGCACAATAGTGTTCTTTCTTTGGAGAAGCGTCGTCTCATAGAGAAGGATGTGGCATACCCGGTTTTCGTGGCCAAGGTGCCAGAGGGCAAGGGCTTTGTGGATGGCGACATCGGGGGTACGATCGTCCTGCGGTTTGATGACATCTTTGCTATGTTTAACCTTCATCCGCTGCACTACACCTTCGTTCGGCTGTTTTCGCTGAGTATGGAGATGCGGATCATTAGAGACAAGACCCCGGACATCGTGATAGTCGACCCCTTCTACATGCGTGCCAAGCACTTGAGCAGCGCTGGGGACCGCCAAGTTGTGAGTTCACACCTTGAAGGCGTCATTCTGGCAAACCCAGATAAGGATAACTTCCTTGTGGCTTACTTTCCCGAGTAAGTCATCCCTTAACCGCCCCGTAACATATGATTTCTTAGATTTCGATCGTTCTTTTTTTTCTAACATGTGCAGTGACACACATTGCACACTCATCCTCTTAAGCCCGAAATATTCCATGGCCACGTATTTAGACCCGAACCGTAACTCCAAGATAGACTACACAAATGTCAAGAAAGTTCTTGATGATGTTCTCCCCGCCTACGCCAAATCTGGAGGCACCTTCACCAGGGCAGTTCGTAAGTACGGGAAGCACATGTTCTCACACAATACGAAGTTCTGCTGCGTCAAGCAGCCGCCTGGCAGTCAGAAGGATGCCTACTACGCCCTCCATCACATGCAGGCGATCGTAAGGGACCATCATCAACTTCTGCTACCAGATAATCTCAAAGATTGGGTCGCGAGCTTGTCGGCAGTCCAGGACGCGGACCTCAAACAAGAATTCTTTCGCATCCAGTCGGAATTTGCGGACATCATCCATCAAGATTTCCTTCATACCTCGGGGCAGTTCTTCCTCAGATATCAACCGTCCAACAGTGAGATAGATGAAATGCTACAAATGCAGGGTGACAATGGCCGCGATTTCATGACCATCACGACAGACGGCGGCTTCATCCATGTTCTTGTCTGATGAGTCGAGTCGAAAGTAGTGATGTGTAGTTCTGAAACATTGATTGGCTCATGTTGTAATTATACTTTAATGAATTCATATGTCTCTTTGGTTTGGACAGTCATTCAACTTAGATGTAATCGATGCTATTTATTAGTAGGACCATGAATCGTGCTATTAATGTCTTGCTTTTCTCTTCCGATCCTTTTGTTGCATACTTACATATTGCTTATGTATTGTCTGTTGTTTGGCTTGTGCATAGAGATGCCGTCGTATGTCGTGTACAACGGTAAGGTTCCCGAAGTCTACGACGACTGGGAGGAGTGTCGGAGACAGGTTCACCATTTCAGCGGTAACAGTTACAAAGGGTACACCACTAGCGCGGAGGCCGAATGTAGATACGCCCGTTATCTCGAGGGAGAGAGGAGGGAGCGTTGGAGGAACCAGATGAAGACAAGTTTGATCGCGATGATGCTCATCGTGATGACCACAACTCTCTTCTATGTGATGGTAGTTTAGATGATCGATATCGACTTGTAATGTGAAGGCAAACTCAATACTCGCGGTCTTGAGACTTGTAATGTTTTATCTTTGTTCAGTCTTTTGAATTCGAAGACTAATATGATGAATTGTATTCGGAGACTAATCTTCTATTGTATTCGATGAATCTGATGTTGCTGTGTGCTGCTGTCTATATTCTGTCCAATAATATATTTTGTAACCTGTGAAAAAATCAGAAAAGCAAAAAAAATAAAACCTAATATTCATACTAATGGCGCACCACACAAGACACTAATGGCGCACTGTGATCATCACACTAATGGCGCATTAACTGCTAGTGCACCATTAGAATGCCAAAGCACATGGGTACATATGGCCCCCTGGGAGGCATTCTAATGGCGCACTGCAGGCTATACTAATGGCGCACTACGTGGTGCGCCATTAGAACACCAGATACTAATGGCGCACCAGTGGTGCGCCATTAGAATTTAATTCTAATGGCGTGATGCCAGTGGCGCACCGGTAGTGCGCCATTAGAAGGCAAATTCGGTGCGCCACTAGCATGCCTTTTCCTAGTAGTGATGCATAAAAGAATTCAGAGAAGATTCAAATATTATTCATGGATAGACTTGATCATAAACCCACAATTCATCGGTCTCAACAAACACACCGCAAAAAGAAGATTACATTGAATAGATCTCCACAAGAGAGGAGGAGAACTTTGTATTGAGATTCAAAGAGAGAGAAGAAGCCATCTAGCTACTAACTATGGACCCGAAGGTCTGAGGTAAACTACTCACACTTCATCGGAGGGGCTAGGATGATGTAGAAGCCCTCCGTGATGACGGCCCTCTTCCGGCGGAGCTCCGAAACAGGCCCCAAGATGGGATATCGTGGATACAGAAAGTTGCGGTGGTGGAATTAGGTTTTTGGCTCATGTTCTGATCGTTTGGGGGTACGTGTGTATATATAGGAGGAAGGAGTACGTCGGTGGAGCACCGAGGGGCCCACGAGGCAGGGGGTGCGCCCTAGGGGGGGCGCCCCCACCCTCGTGACCACCTCCTTGATCCCTTGCAGTAGGGTCCAAGTCTCCTGGATCACGTTCGGTGAGAAAATCACGTTCCCGAAGATTTTATTCCATTTGGACTCCGTTTGATATTCCGTTTATCCGAAACATTGAAATAGGCAAAAAATAGCAATTCTGGGCTGGGCCTCCGGTTAATAGGTTAGTCCCCAAAATAATATAAAAGTGGAAAATAAAGCCCAAAATAATCCAAAACAGTAGATAATATAGCATGGAGCAATCAAAAATTATAGATACGTTGGAGACGTATCAGGCATCCCAAGCTTAATTCCTGCTCGTCCTCGAGTAGGTAAATGATAAAAAGAGAATTTTTGATGCGGAGTGCTACTTGGCATAATTTCAATGCAAATCTTCTTAATTGTGGTATGAATATTCAGATTAGAAAGATTCAAGATAAAAGTTTATATTGACATAGAAAATAATAATACTTCAAGCATACTAACAAAGCAATTATGTCTTCTCAAAATAACATGGCCAAAGAAAGTTATCCCTACAAAATCATATAGTCTGGCTATGCTCCATCTTCCCCACACAAAGTATTTAAATCATGCACAACCCCGATGACAAGCCAAGCAATTGTTTCATACTCTAACTTTTTCAAAACTTTTTCAATCTTCACGCAATACATGAGCGTGAGCCATGGATATAGCACTATAGGTGGAATAGAATGGTGGATGTGGAGAAGACAAAAAGGAGAAGATAGTCTCACATCGACTAGGCGTATCAACGGGCTATGGAGATGCCCATCAATAGATATCAATGTGAGTGAGTAGGGATTGCCATGCAACGGATGCACTAGAGCTATAAATGTATGAAAGCTCAACAAAAGAAACTAGTGGGTGTGCATCCAACTTGCTTGCTCACGAAGACCTAGAGCAATTTCAGGAAGCCCATCATTGGAATATACAAGGCAAGTTCTATAACGTAAAATTCCCACTAGTATATGAAAGTGACAACATATGAGACTCTCTATATGAAGATCATGGTGCTACTTTGAAGCACAATATATGAGACTTGCTATATCATGGTGCTACTTTGAAGCACAAGTGTGGAAAAAAGGATAGTAGCATTGCCCCTTTTTTTATTTATTTTCTTTGGGCCTTTTTTTTGGCCTTGCTTTTTTTGGGACAATGCTCTATTGAATGATGATCATCACACTTCTATTTATTTATAACTCAATGATTACAACTCGATACTAAAACAAAGTATGACTCTATATGAATGCCTCCGGCGGTGTACTGGGATATGCAATGAATCACGAGTGACATGTATAAAAGAATTATGAACGGTGGCTTTGCCACAAATACTATGTCAACTACATGATCATGCTAAGCAATATGACAATGATGGATGAGTCATGATGAACTAGATGGTGGAAAGTTGCATGGCAATATATCTCGGAATGGCTATGGAAATGCCATAATAGGTAGGTATGGTGGCTGTTTTGAGGAAGGTATATGGTAGGTGTATGATACCGGCGAAAGTTGCGCGGTATTAGACAGGCTAGCAAGGGTGGAAGGGTGGGAGTGCGTATAATCCATGGACTCAACATTAGTCATAAAGAACTCATATACTTATTGCAAAAATTTAAAAGTTATCAAAGAAAAGTATTACGCGCATGCTCCTAGGGGGATAGATTGGTAGGAAAAGACCATCGCTCATCCCCGACCGCCACTCATAAGGAAGACAATCAATAAATAAATCATGCTCCTCCTTCATCACATAACGGTTCACCATACGTGCATGCTACGGGAATCACAAACTTCAACACAAGTATTCTTTAAATTCACAGCTACTCAACTAGCATGACTTTAATATTATCACCTCCATATCTCAAAACAATTATCATGCTTCAATCTTTTCTTAGTATTCAACACACTCAAAAGAAAGTTTCACAAATCTTGAATACCAAGCATATTATTATTAGGCAAATTACCATGCTATTAAGAGACTCTCAAATTAATTTAAGTGAAGCATGAGAGATCAATAGTTTCTTTAAAACGAATCCACCACCGTGCTCTAAAGGATCTAAGTGAAGCACATAGAGCAAAATTATCTAGCTCAAAAGATATAAGTGAAGCACATAGAGCAAAATTATCTAGCTCATAAGATATAAGTGAAGCACATAGAGCAAAACTACTTAGCTCAAAAGATATAAGTGAAGCACATAGAGTATTCTATCAAATTTTAATTCATGTATGGCTCTCTCAAAAGGTGTTTATAGAAAGGATGACTGTGGCATACTAACAAACAAAGACACAAATAATACAAGACGCTCCAAGCAAAACACATATCATGTTGGTGAATAAAAATATAGCTCCAAGTAAATTACCGATGGAAGTGGACGAAAGAGGGGATGCCTTCCGGGGCATCCCCAAGCTTTGACTTTTTGGTGTCCTTGGATTATCTTGGGGGTGCCATGAGCATCCCCAAGATTAGGCTCTTGCCACTCCTTGTTCCATGATCCATCAAAAGAATTCACCCAAAACTTGAAAACTTCACAACACAAAACTCAAAATAGAAAACTCGTGAGCTCCGTTAGCGAAAGAAAACAAAAGACCACTTCCAGTGAAGGAAATATGCCCTAGAGGCAATAATAAAGTTATTATTTATTTCCTTATATCATGATAACTGTTTATTATTCATGCTAGAATTGTATTAACCGGAAACATAATACATGTGTGAATACATAGACAAACAGAGTGTCACTAGTATGCCTCTACTTGACTAGCTCGTTAATCAAAGATGGTTATGTTTCCTAACCATGGACAAAGAGTTGTTATTTGATTAACGGGATCACATCATTAGGTGAATGATCTGATTGACATGACCCATTCCATTAGCTTAGCACCCGATCGTTTAGTATGTTGCTATTGCTTTCTTCATGACTTATACATGTTCCTATGACTATGAGATTATGCAACTCCCGTTTGTCGGAGGAACACTTTGTGTGCTACCAAACGTCACAACATAACTGGGTGATTATAAAGGTGCTCTACAGGTGTCTCCAAAGGTACATGTTGGGTTGGCGTATTTCGAGATTAGGATTTGTCACTCCGATTGTCGGAGAGGTATCTCTGGGCCCTCTCGGTAATGGACATCACATAAGCCTTGCAAGCATTGCAACTAATGAGTTAGTTGTGAGATAATGTATTACGGAACGAGTAAAGAGACTTGCCGGTAACGAGATTGAACTAGGTATTGAGATACCGACGATCGAATCTCGGGAAAGTAACATACCGATGACAAAGGGAACAACGTATGTTGTTATGCGGTCTGACCGATAAAAGATCTTCGTAGAATATGTAGGAGCCAATATGAGCATTCAGGTTCCGCTATTGGTTATTGACAGGAGACGTGTCTCGGTCATGTCTACATTGTTCTCGAACCCGTAGGGTCCGCGCGCTTAAGGTTTCGATGACAGTTTTATTATGAGTTTATGAGTTTTGATGTACCGAAGGAGTTTGGAGTCCCGGATGAGATCGGGGACATGACGAGGAGTCTCGAAATGGTCGAGACGTAAAGATCGATATATTGGACGACTATATTCGGACATCGGAAAGGTTCGGAGTGATTCGGGCATTTTTCGGAGTACTGGAGAGTTACGGGAATACGTATTGGGCCTTATTGGGCCATACGGGAAAGAAGAAAAAGGGCCTCAAGGGTGGCCGCACCCCTCCCCTTGGTCTGGTCCGAATTGGACTAGGGAAGGGGGGCGCCCCCTTCCTTCCTTCTCCTTTTCCCATCCTCTTTTCCTATTCCATATGGGAGGTGGAATCCTACTAGGACTAGGGAGTCCTAGTAGGACTCCACACTTGGCGCGCCCCCTCCTAGGGCCAGCCTCCTCCTCCCTTGCTCCTTTATATACGGGGGCGGGGGGCACCTCTTGACATAAGTTGATCCACATGATCATATTCTTAGCCGTGTGCGGTGCCCCCTTCCACCATAATCCTCGATAATATTGTAGTGGTGCTTAGGCGAAGCCCTGCGACGGTAGAACATTAAGATCGTCACCACGCCGTCGTGCTGATGGAACTCTTCCCTGACACTTTCCTGGATCGGAGTCCGGGGATCGTCATCGAGCTGAACGTGTGCTAGAACTCGGAGGTGTCGTAGTTTCGGTGCTTGATCGGTCGGGCCATGGAGATGTACGACTACGTCAACCAAAGTTAATGCTTCCGTTGTCGATCTACAAGGGTACGTAGATCAATCTCTCCCCCCTCTCGTTGCTATGCATCACCATGATCTTGCGTGTGCGTAGGAATTTTTTTGAAATTACTACGTTCTCCAACAGTGGCATCCGAGCCTAGGTTTTATATGTTGATGTTATATGCACGAGTAAAACACAAGTGAGTTGTGGGCGATATAAGTCATACTGCTTACCAGCATGTCATACTTTGGTTCGGCGGTATTGTTGGGCGAAGCGGCCCGGACCGACATTACGCGTACGCTTACGCGAGACCGGTTCTCCCGATGTGCTTTGCACAAAGGTGGCTAGCGGGTGACAGTTTCTCCAACTTTAGTTGAACCGAGTGTGGATACGCCCGGTCCTTGCGAAGGTTAAAAAAGCACCAACTTGACAAACTATCGTTGTGGTTTTGATGCGTAGGTAAGATTGGTTCTTGCTTAAGCCCGTAGCAGCCACGTAAAACCTGCAACAACAAAGTAGAGGACGTCTAACTTGTTTTTGCAGGGCATGTTGTGATGTGATATGGTTAAGACATGATGCTAAATTTTATTGTATGAGATGATCATGTTTTGTAACTGAGTTATCGGCAACTGGCAGGAGCCATATGGTTGTCGCTTTATTGTATGCAATGCAATCGCGCTGTAATGCTTTACTTTATCACTAAGCGGTAGCGATAGTCGTGGAAGCATAAGATTGGCGAGACGACAACGATGCTACGATGGAGATGAAGGTGTCACGCCGGTGACGATGGTGATCATGACGGTGCTTCGGAGATGGAGATCACAAGCACGAGATGATGGTGGCCATATCATATCACTTATATTGATTGCATGTGATGTTTATCTTTTATGCATCTTATCTTGCTTTGATTGACGGTAGCATTATAAGATGATCTCTCACTAATTATCAAGAAGTGTTCTCCCTGAGTATGCACCGTTGCGAAAGTTCTTCGTGCTGAGACACCACGTGATGATCGGGTGTGATAGGCTCTACGTTCAAATACAACGGGTGCAAAATAGTTGCACACGCGGAATACTCAGGTTATACTTGACGAGCCAAGCATATACAGATATGCCCTCGGAACACGGAGACCGAAAGGTCGAGCGTGAATCATATAGTAGATATGATCAACATAGCGATGTTCACCAATGAAACTACTCCATCTCACGTGATGATCGGACATGGTTTAGTTGATTTGGATCACGTAATCACTTAGAGGATTAGAGGGATGTCTATCTAAGTGGGAGTTCTTAAGTAATATGATTAATTGAACTTAAATTTATCATGAACTTAGTCCTGGTAGTATTTTGCAAATTATGTTGTAGATCAATAGCTCACGTCGTTGCTTCCTTGTGTTTATTTTGATATGTTCCTAGAGAAAATTGTGTTGAAAGATGTTAGTAGCAATAATGCGGATTGGATCCGTGATCTGAGGTTTATCCTCATTGCTGCACAGAAGAATTATGTCCTTGATGCACCGCTAGGTGACGGACCTATTGCAGGAGCAGATGAAGACGTTATGAATGTTTGGCTAGCTCAATATGATGACTACTTGATAGTTTAGTGCACCATGCTTAATGGCTTAGAATCGGGACTTCAAAGACGTTTTGAACGTCATGGAGCATATGAGATGTTCCAGGAGTTGAAGTTAATATTTCAAGAAAATACCCGAGTTGAGAGATATGAAGTCTCCAACAAGTTCTATAGCTAAAAGATGGAGGAGAATCGCTCAACTAGTGAGCATGTGCTCAGATTGTCTGACTACTACAATCGCTTGAATCAAGTGGGAGTTAATCTTCCAGATAAGATAGTGATTGACAGAATTCTCTAGTCACCATCACCAAGTTAGTAGAACTTCGTGATGAACTATGATATGCAAGGGATAACGTAAACGATTCCCAAGCTCTTCGTAATGCGGAAATTGACGAAGGTAGAAATCGAGAAAAACATCAAGTGTTGATGGTAGACAAGACCACTAGTTTCAAGAAAAGGGCAGAGGGAAGAAGGGGAACTTCAAGAAGAACAACAAGCAAGTTGCTGCTCAAGTGAAGAAGCTCAAGTTTGGTCCTAAGCCTGAGACTAAGTGTTTCTACTGCAAAGGGACTGGTCACTGGAAGCGGAACTACCCCAAGTGATTGGCAGATAAGAAGGATGTCAAAGTGAACATAAGTATATTTGATATACATGTTATTGATGTGTACTTCACTAGTGTTTATAGCAACCCCTCAGTATTTGATACTAGTTCAGTTGCTAAGATTAGTAACTCAAAACGGCAGTTGCAGAATTACCGATGGAAGTGGACGAAAGAGGGGATGCCTTCCGGGGCATCCCCAAGCTTTGACTTTTTGGTGTCCTTGGATTATCTTGGGGGTGCCATGAGCATCCCCAAGATTAGGCTCTTGCCACTCCTTGTTCCATGATCCATCAAAAGAATTCACCCAAAACTTGAAAACTTCACAACACAAAACTCAAAATAGAAAACTCGTGAGCTCCGTTAGCGAAAGAAAACAAAAGACCACTTCCAGTGAAGGAAATATGCCCTAGAGGCAATAATAAAGTTATTATTTATTTCCTTATATCATGATAACTGTTTATTATTCATGCTAGAATTGTATTAACCGGAAACATAATACATGTGTGAATACATAGACAAACAGAGTGTCACTAGTATGCCTCTACTTGACTAGCTCGTTAATCAAAGATGGTTATGTTTCCTAACCATGGACAAAGAGTTGTTATTTGATTAACGGGATCACATCATTAGGTGAATGATCTGATTGACATGACCCATTCCATTAGCTTAGCACCCGATCGTTTAGTATGTTGCTATTGCTTTCTTCATGACTTATACATGTTCCTATGACTATGAGATTATGCAACTCCCGTTTGTCGGAGGAACACTTTGTGTGCTACCAAACGTCACAACATAACTGGGTGATTATAAAGGTGCTCTACAGGTGTCTCCAAAGGTACATGTTGGGTTGGCGTATTTCGAGATTAGGATTTGTCACTCCGATTGTCGGAGAGGTATCTCTGGGCCCTCTCGGTAATGGACATCACATAAGCCTTGCAAGCATTGCAACTAATGAGTTAGTTGTGAGATAATGTATTACGGAACGAGTAAAGAGACTTGCCGGTAACGAGATTGAACTAGGTATTGAGATACCGACGATCGAATCTCGGGAAAGTAACATACCGATGACAAAGGGAACAACGTATGTTGTTATGCGGTCTGACCGATAAAAGATCTTCGTAGAATATGTAGGAGCCAATATGAGCATTCAGGTTCCGCTATTGGTTATTGACAGGAGACGTGTCTCGGTCATGTCTACATTGTTCTCGAACCCGTAGGGTCCGCGCGCTTAAGGTTTCGATGACAGTTTTATTATGAGTTTATGAGTTTTGATGTACCGAAGGAGTTTGGAGTCCCGGATGAGATCGGGGACATGACGAGGAGTCTCGAAATGGTCGAGACGTAAAGATCGATATATTGGACGACTATATTCGGACATCGGAAAGGTTCGGAGTGATTCGGGCATTTTTCGGAGTACTGGAGAGTTACGGGAATACGTATTGGGCCTTATTGGGCCATACGGGAAAGAAGAAAAAGGGCCTCAAGGGTGGCCGCACCCCTCCCCTTGGTCTGGTCCGAATTGGACTAGGGAAGGGGGGCGCCCCCTTCCTTCCTTCTCCTTTTCCCATCCTCTTTTCCTATTCCATATGGGAGGTGGAATCCTACTAGGACTAGGGAGTCCTAGTAGGACTCCACACTTGGCGCGCCCCCTCCTAGGGCCAGCCTCCTCCTCCCTTGCTCCTTTATATACGGGGGCGGGGGGCACCTCTTGACATAAGTTGATCCACATGATCATATTCTTAGCCGTGTGCGGTGCCCCCTTCCACCATAATCCTCGATAATATTGTAGTGGTGCTTAGGCGAAGCCCTGCGACGGTAGAACATTAAGATCGTCACCACGCCGTCGTGCTGATGGAACTCTTCCCTGACACTTTCCTGGATCGGAGTCCGGGGATCGTCATCGAGCTGAACGTGTGCTAGAACTCGGAGGTGTCGTAGTTTCGGTGCTTGATCGGTCGGGCCATGGAGATGTACGACTACGTCAACCAAAGTTAATGCTTCCGTTGTCGATCTACAAGGGTACGTAGATCAATCTCTCCCCCCTCTCGTTGCTATGCATCACCATGATCTTGCGTGTGCGTAGGAATTTTTTTGAAATTACTACGTTCTCCAACAGTGGCATCCGAGCCTAGGTTTTATATGTTGATGTTATATGCACGAGTAAAACACAAGTGAGTTGTGGGCGATATAAGTCATACTGCTTACCAGCATGTCATACTTTGGTTCGGCGGTATTGTTGGGCGAAGCGGCCCGGACCGACATTACGCGTACGCTTACGCGAGACCGGTTCTCCCGATGTGCTTTGCACAAAGGTGGCTAGCGGGTGACAGTTTCTCCAACTTTAGTTGAACCGAGTGTGGATACGCCCGGTCCTTGCGAAGGTTAAAAAAGCACCAACTTGACAAACTATCGTTGTGGTTTTGATGCGTAGGTAAGATTGGTTCTTGCTTAAGCCCGTAGCAGCCACGTAAAACCTGCAACAACAAAGTAGAGGACGTCTAACTTGTTTTTGCAGGGCATGTTGTGATGTGATATGGTTAAGACATGATGCTAAATTTTATTGTATGAGATGATCATGTTTTGTAACTGAGTTATCGGCAACTGGCAGGAGCCATATGGTTGTCGCTTTATTGTATGCAATGCAATCGCGCTGTAATGCTTTACTTTATCACTAAGCGGTAGCGATAGTCGTGGAAGCATAAGATTGGCGAGACGACAACGATGCTACGATGGAGATGAAGGTGTCACGCCGGTGACGATGGTGATCATGACGGTGCTTCGGAGATGGAGATCACAAGCACGAGATGATGGTGGCCATATCATATCACTTATATTGATTGCATGTGATGTTTATCTTTTATGCATCTTATCTTGCTTTGATTGACGGTAGCATTATAAGATGATCTCTCACTAATTATCAAGAAGTGTTCTCCCTGAGTATGCACCGTTGCGAAAGTTCTTCGTGCTGAGACACCACGTGATGATCGGGTGTGATAGGCTCTACGTTCAAATACAACGGGTGCAAAATAGTTGCACACGCGGAATACTCAGGTTATACTTGACGAGCCAAGCATATACAGATATGCCCTCGGAACACGGAGACCGAAAGGTCGAGCGTGAATCATATAGTAGATATGATCAACATAGCGATGTTCACCAATGAAACTACTCCATCTCACGTGATGATCGGACATGGTTTAGTTGATTTGGATCACGTAATCACTTAGAGGATTAGAGGGATGTCTATCTAAGTGGGAGTTCTTAAGTAATATGATTAATTGAACTTAAATTTATCATGAACTTAGTCCTGGTAGTATTTTGCAAATTATGTTGTAGATCAATAGCTCACGTCGTTGCTTCCTTGTGTTTATTTTGATATGTTCCTAGAGAAAATTGTGTTGAAAGATGTTAGTAGCAATAATGCGGATTGGATCCGTGATCTGAGGTTTATCCTCATTGCTGCACAGAAGAATTATGTCCTTGATGCACCGCTAGGTGACGGACCTATTGCAGGAGCAGATGAAGACGTTATGAATGTTTGGCTAGCTCAATATGATGACTACTTGATAGTTTAGTGCACCATGCTTAATGGCTTAGAATCGGGACTTCAAAGACGTTTTGAACGTCATGGAGCATATGAGATGTTCCAGGAGTTGAAGTTAATATTTCAAGAAAATACCCGAGTTGAGAGATATGAAGTCTCCAACAAGTTCTATAGCTAAAAGATGGAGGAGAATCGCTCAACTAGTGAGCATGTGCTCAGATTGTCTGACTACTACAATCGCTTGAATCAAGTGGGAGTTAATCTTCCAGATAAGATAGTGATTGACAGAATTCTCTAGTCACCATCACCAAGTTAGTAGAACTTCGTGATGAACTATGATATGCAAGGGATAACGTAAACGATTCCCAAGCTCTTCGTAATGCGGAAATTGACGAAGGTAGAAATCGAGAAAAACATCAAGTGTTGATGGTAGACAAGACCACTAGTTTCAAGAAAAGGGCAGAGGGAAGAAGGGGAACTTCAAGAAGAACAACAAGCAAGTTGCTGCTCAAGTGAAGAAACTCAAGTTTGGTCCTAAGCCTGAGACTAAGTGTTTCTACTGCAAAGGGACTGGTCACTGGAAGCGGAACTACCCCAAGTGATTGGCAGATAAGAAGGATGTCAAAGTGAACATAAGTATATTTGATATACATGTTATTGATGTGTACTTCACTAGTGTTTATAGCAACCCCTCAGTATTTGATACTAGTTCAGTTGCTAAGATTAGTAACTCAAAACGGCAGTTGCAGAATAAACAAAGACTAGTTAAGGGTGAAGTGACGATGTGTGTTGGAAGTGGTTCCAAGATTGATATGATCATCATCGCACACTCCCTATACTTTCGGGATTAGTGTTGAACTTGAATAAGTGTTATTTGGTGTTTGTGTCGAGCATGAATATGATTTGATCATGTTTATTGTAATACGGTTATTCATTTAAGTAAGAGAATAAATTGTTGTTCTGTTTACATGAATAAAACCTTATATGGTTACACACCCAATGAAAATAGTTCGTTGGATCTCGATCGTAGTGATACACATAATCATAATATTGAAACCAAAAGATGCAAAGTTAATAATGATAGTGCAACTTATTTGTGGCACTGCTGTTTAGGTCATATTGGTGTAAAGCGCATGAAGAGACTCCATGCTAATGGGTTTTTGGAATCACTTGATTATGAATCAGTTGATGCTTGCGAACCATGCCTCATGGGCAAGATGACTAAAACGCTGTTCTCTGGAACTATGGAGCGAGCAACTGACTTATTGGAAATAATACATACTGATGTAGGAGATCCGATGAGTGTCAAGGCTCGTGGCGGGTATCATTATTTTCTGACCTTCACGGATGATTTGAGCAGATATGGGTATATCTACTTAATGAAACACAAGTCTGAAATATTTGAAAAGTTCAAAGAATTTCAGAGTGAAGTGGAGAATCATCGTAACAAGAAAATAAAAGTTTCTACGATATGATCGCAGAGGTAAAATATTTGAGTTACGAGTCTGGCCTTCAGTTAAAACAATGTGAAATAGTTTCACTACTCACGCCACCTGGAACACCACAACATAATGGTGTGTCCGAACATCATAACCTTACTTTATTAGATATGGTGCGATCTATGATGTCTCTTACCGATCTACCACTATCGTTTTGGGGTTATGCATTAAAGACAGCTGCATTCACGTTTAAAAGGGCAGCATCTAAGTCCGTTGAGATGACACAATCTGAACTGTGGTTTGGCAAGAAACAAAAGTTGTCGTTTCTTAAAGTTTGGGATTGTGATGCTTATATGAAAAAGTTTCATCCTGATAAGCTCAAACCCAAATCGGAGAAATATGTCTTCATAGGATACCCAAAGGAGACTATTGGGTACACCTTCTATCACAGATCCGAAGGCAAGACATTCGTTGCTAAGAATGGATCCTTTCTAGAGAAGGAGTTTCTCTTGAAAGAAGTGAGTGGGAGGAAAGTAGAACTTGATAAGGTAATTGTACCTTCTCCCTTATTGAAAAGTAGTTCATCACAAGAAATCTGTTCCTGTGACTACTACACCAATTAGTGAGGAAGACTAATGATGATGATCATGTAACTTCAGATCAAGTTAATACCGAATCTCGTAGGTAAACCAGAGTGAGATCCGCACCAAAGTGGTACGGTAATCCTGTTCTGGAAGTCATGTTACTAGACCATGACGAACTTGCGAACTATGAGGAAGCGATGATGAGCCTAGATTCCGCGAAATGGCTTGAGGCCATGAAATCTGAGATGAGATCCATGTATGAGAACAAAGTATGGACTTTGATTGACTTGCCCAATGATCAGCGAGCCATTGAGATTAAATGGATCTTCAAGAGGAAGACGGACGCTAATAGTAGTGTTACTATCTACAAAGCTAGAATTGTCGCAAAAAGGTTTTCGACAAGTTCAAGGAGTTGACTATGATGAGAGTTTCTCACTCGTATCTATGCTTAAGTCTGTCCGAATCATGTTAGCAATTGCCGCATTTTATGAAATCCAGCAAATGGATGTCAAAACTGCATTCCTGAATGGATTTCTGGAAGAAGAGTTGTATATGATGCAGCCGGAAGGTTTTGTCGATCCAAAAGGAGCTAACAAAGTGTGCAAGCTCCAGCGATCCATTTATGGACTGGTGCAAGCCTCTCGGAGTTGGAATAAACGCTTTGATAGTATGATCAAAGCATATAGTTTTATACAGACTTGCGGTGAAGCCTGTATTTACAAGAAAGTGAGTGGGAGCACTACAGCATTTCTGATAAGTATATGTGAATGACATATTGTTGATCGGAAATAATGTAGAATTATTCTGCAAAGCATAAAGGAGTGTTTTTAAAGAAATTTTTCAAAGAAAGACCTCGGTGAAGCTGCTTACATATTAAGCAT
The DNA here is from genome assembly GCF_002162155.2 of Triticum dicoccoides. Lineage (NCBI taxonomy): Eukaryota > Viridiplantae > Streptophyta > Magnoliopsida > Poales > Poaceae > Triticum > Triticum dicoccoides. The sequence goes on along the minus strand of NC_041382.1, from coordinate 664,301,848 downwards.
CAAAAATCTATAGAGATAGATCAAGACACTTGATAAGTTTTTTCAATGAGTACATACCTTGACAATATTTTGAAGTAGTTCAAAAATGGAATAGTCAAAGAAAGATTTCTTGGCTGTGTTACAAGGTATGAAATTGAGTAAGACTCAAAGCCCAACCACGGGAGAAGATAGAAAGAGAATGAAAGTCATTCCCTATGCCTCAGCCATAGGTTCTATAAAGTATGCCATGATGTGTACCAGATCTATTGTATACCCTACACTGTGTTAAGCAAGGGAGTACAATAGTGATCTAAGAGTAGATCACTGGACATTGGTTAAAATTACCCTTAGTGGAATAAGGAAATATTTCTTGATTATGGAGGTGACAAAAGGTTCGTCGTAAAAAGTTACGTCGATGCAAGTTTTGACACATATCTGGATGACTCTAAGTCTCGATCTAGATACATATTGAAAGAGGGAGCAATTAGCTAGAGTAGCTCCGTGCAGAGCATTTAGACATAGAATTCGCAAAATACTTACGGATCTGTATGTGACAGACCCGTTGACTAAAATTATCTCACAAGCAAAACATGATCACACCTTAGTACTCTTTGGGTGTTAATCACATAAATGATGTGAACTAGATTATTGACTCTAGTAAACCCTTTGGGTATAGGTCACATGACGATGTGAACTATGGGTGTTAATCACATGGTGATGTGAACTCTTAGTGTTGAATCACATGGCGATGTGAAATAGATTATTGACTCTAGTGCAAGTGGGAGACTGAAGGAAATATGCCCTAGAGGCAATAATAAAGTTATTATTTATTTCCTTATATCATGATAAATGTTTATTAGTCATGCTAGAATTGTATTAACCGGAAACACAATACATGTGTGAATACATAGACAAACAGAGTGTCACTAGTATGCCTCTACTTGACTAGCTCATTAATCAAAGATGGTTATGTTTCCTAACCATGGACAAAGAGTTGTTATTTGATTAACGGGATCACATCATTAGGTGAATGATCTGATTGACATGACCCATTCCATTAGCTTAGCACCCGATTGTTTAGTATGTTGCTACTGCTTTCTTCATGACTTATACATGTTCCTATGACTATGAGATTATGCAACTCCCGTTTGCCAGAGGAACACTTTGTGTGCTACCAAACGTCACAACGTAACTGGGTGATTATAAAGGTGCTCTACAGGTGTCTCCAAAGGTACATGTTGGGTTGGCGTATTTCGAGATTAGGATTTGTCACTCCGATTGTCGGAGAGGTATCTCTGGGCCCTCTCGGTAATGCACATCACATAAGCCTTGCAAGCATTGCAACTAATGAGTTAGTTGTGAGATGATGTATTACGGAACGAGTAAAGAGACTTGCCGGTGACGAGATTGAACTAGGTATTGAGAAACCGACGATCGATCTCGGGCAAGTAGCATACCGATGACTAAGGGAACAACGTATGTTGTTATGCGGTCTGACCGATAAAAGATCTTCGTCGAATATGTAGGAGCCAATATGAGCATCCAGGTTCCGCTATTGGTTATTGACCGGAGACGTGTCTCGGTCATGTCTACATTGTTCTCGAACCCGTAGGGTCCGCACGCTTAAGGTTTCGATGACAGTTTTATTATGAGTTTATGAGTTTTGATGTACCGAAGGAGTTCGGAGTGCCGGATGAGATCGGGGACATGACGAGGAGTCTCGAAATGGTCGAGACGTAAAGATCGATATATTGGACGACTATATTCGTACATCGGAAAGGTTCCGAGTGATTCGGGTATTTTTGGAGTACCGGAGAGTTACGGGAATACGTATTGGGCCTTATTGGGCCATACGGGAAAGAAGAAAAAGGGCCTCAAGGGTGGCCGCACCCCTCCCCTTAGTCTGGTCCGAATTGGACTAGGGAAGGGGGGCGCCCCCTTCCTTCCTTCTCCTTTTCCCTTCCTCTTTTCCTATTCCATATGGGAGGTGGGATCCTACTAGGACTAGGGAGTCCTAGTAGGACTCCACACTTGGCGTGCCCCCTCCTAGGGCCGGCCTCCTCCTCCCTTGCTCCTTTATATACGAGGGCAGGGGGCACCTCTTGACATAAGTTGATCCACGTGATCATATTCTTAGCCGTGTGCGGTGCCCCCTTCCACCATAATCCTCTATAATATTGTAGTGGTTCTTAGGCGAAGCCCTGCGACAGTAGAACATCAAGATCGTCACCACGCCGTCGTGCTGACGGAACTCTTCCCTGACACTTTCCTGGATCGGAGTCCGGGGATCGTCATCGAGCTGAACGTGTGCTAGAACTCGGAGGTGCCGTAGTTTCGGTGCTTGATAGGTCGGGCCGTGGAGATGTACGACTACATCAACCAAAGTTAACGCTTCCGTTGTCGATCTACAAGGGTACGTAGATCAATCTCTCCCCCTCTCGTTGCTATGCATCACCATGATCTTGCGTGTGCGTAGGAAATTTTTTGAAATTACCACGTTCCCCAACATCAAGGTACTGTAATGAACTCATTCTTTATTTATATTGGTGTTAAACCTACTGTATTACAACTTCTCTATGGATTATGAACTATTTTACTAGCCATAGATTCATTAAAATAAGCAAACAACACACGAAAAACAGAATCTGTCAAAAACAGAACAGTCTGTAGTAATCTGTAGCTAGCGCAAGATCTGGAACCCCAAAAATTATAAAATAAATTGCTGAACGTGAGGAATTTATCTATTAATCATCTGAAAAAATAATTAACTAAATATCACTCTTTAAATAAAAATTACAGCAGTTCTCGTGAGCGCTAAAGTTTCTGTTTTTTTACAGCAAGTTCAACAAGACTTTCCCCAAGTCTTCCCAACGGTTCTACTTGGCACAAACACTAATTAAACACAAAAAACACAACCAAAACAGAGGCTAAATAATTTATTTATTACTAAACAGGAGAAAAAAGCAAGGAATAAAAATAAAATTGGGTTGCCTCCCAACAAGCGCTATCGTTTAACGCCCCTAGCTAGGCATAACAAGCAAGGATAGATCTAGGTATTGCCATCTTTGGTAGGCAATCCATAAGTGGCTCTCATGATAGTTTCATATGGTAATTTTATTTTCTTTCTTGGAAAGTGTTCCATGCCCTTTTTTAGTGGAAATTGAAATCTAATATTCCCTTCCTTCATATCAATAATCGCACCAACCGTTCTAAGGAAAGGTCTACCAGGAATAATAGGGCAAGAAGGATTGCAATCTATATCAAGAACAATGAAATCTACGGGAACATAATTCCTATTTGCAACAATAAGAACATCATTAATTCTTCCCATAGGTTTCTTAATAGTGGAATCCGCAAGATGCAAGTTTAGAGAGCAATCATCAAAATTACAGAAATCTAGTAAATCACACAAAGTCTTGGGAATAGTAGAGACACTAGCACCCAAATCACACAAAGAATAAAACTCATGATATCTAATTTTAATTTTAGTAGTTGGTTCCCACTCGTCATAGAGTTTTCTAGGGATAGAAACTTTCAACTCAAGTTTTTCTTCATAAGATTGCATCAAGGCATCAACAATATGTTCGGTGAAGGCTTTATTTCGACTATAAGCATGTGGAGAATTTAGCACAGATTGCAACAAGGAAATACAATCAATCAAAAATCAATTTTCATATTAAATTCCTTGAAATCCAATATAGTGGGTTTAGCAACATCTAAATTTTTATTTCTTTCAATCCCACTTTCATCAATTTCATCATTAAGATCTAAACATTCCAAATTTTTAGAATGCCTTCTAGGTAAAGGAAGATCATATTCAGTTTCATCAAGATTCATACGCAAAATAAAGATTTAATTGGAGACACATCAATAACTTTTAGATCTTCATCTTGATTTTCATAGGAATTGGAAGAACACGCTTTAATAAAGGCATCTTTGGAAGCACGCATCCTAGCGGTTCTTTCCTTACACTCATCAATTGAAATTCTCATGGATTTTAGAGACTCATTAATATCATGCTTAGGTGGAAGAGATCTAAGTTTCAAAGCATCAACATCAAGAGCAATTCTATCAATGTTCCTAGCCAAATCATCAATCTTAAGCAATTTTTCTTCAATCATAGCATTAAAATTCTTTTGCGAAGAAATAAATTCTTTAATATTAGATTCCAAATCAGAGGGCATCTTATTATAATTTTCATAAGAGTTGTTGTAGGAATTCCCATAATTATTAGAAGGATTACTAGGATATGGCCTAGGATTAAAATTCCCTCTATAAGCGTTGTTACCAAAATTATTCCTACCAACAAAATTCACATCCATAGATTCATTATTATTCTCAATCAAAGTAGACAAAGGCATATCATTAGGATCAGAAGAAACACTCTTAGTAGCAAATAATTTCATAAGTTCATCCATCTTTCCACTCAACACATTAATTTCTTCTATCGCATGCACTTTTTTGTTAGAAGTTCTTTCAGTATGCCATTGAGAATAATTAACCATAATATTATCTAGGAGTTTAGTAGCATCTCCTAAAGTGATTTCCGTAAAGGTGCCTCCCGCAGACGAATCTAAAAGATTTCTAGAAGCAAAATTCAATCCGGCATAAATTTTTTGTATAATCATCCACAAATTCAAACCATGAGTAGGGCAATTATGTATCATTAATTTCATTCTCTCCCAAGCTTGTGCAACATGTTCATGATCAAGTTGTTTAATGTTCATTATATCGTTTCTAAGAGAGATGATCTTAGCGGGAGGAAAATACTTAGAGATAAAAACATATTTGCATTTGTTCCATGAATCAATACTATTCTTAGGCAAAGACAAAAACCAAGCTTTCGCACGATCTCTAAGCAAAAAAGGAAATAGCTTCAATTTAACGACATCATTATTGACATATTTTTTCTTTTGCATATCACATAAATCAACGAAGCTATTCAGATGAGTAGCGACATATTCACTAGGAAGGCCGGCGAATTGATCTTTCATAACAAGATTCAACAAAGCAGTATTGATTTCACAAGATTCAGTATTGGCAAGAGGAGCAAGAGGAGTGCTAAGGAAATCATTATTATTGGTATTGGTGAAGTCACACAATTTGGTAGTATCTTGAGCCATCGCGACAAACAAGCAATCTAACACACGTGCAAACAAAAAGCAAGCGGACAAAAGAGGCAAACAGAGAGGGAGGATAGAGAGAGAGGGCGAATAAAATGGCAAGGGTGAATTGGGGGGAGAGGAAAACGAGAGGCAAATGGCAAATAATGTAATGAGAGCGATAGGGATTGTGATGGGTACTTGGTATATTGACTTTTTGCGTAGACTCCCCGGCAACGGCGCCAGAAATCATTCTTGCTACGTCCTGAGCTTGTGTTGGTTTTCCCCGAAGAGGAAGGGATGATGCAGCAGAGTAGCGTAAGTATTTCCCTCAGTTTTTGAGAACCAAGGTATCAATCCAGTAGGAGCCCACGCTCAAGTCCCTCGTACCTGCACAAAGCGATAGCTACTCGTAACCAATGCGATTAGGGGTTGTCAAGCCCTTCACGGTCACTTATGAGAGTGAGATCTGATAGATAGAATATTTTTGGTATTTTTGATATAAAGATGCAAAGTAAAAAGTAAAAGCAAAGTAAATAGCAAAACAATATAAAAGTGATGGAGATTGATATGATGAGAATAGACCCGGGGGCCATAGGTTTCACTAGTGGCTTCTCTCAAGAGCATAAGTATTCTACGGTGGGTGAACAAATTACTGTTGAGCAATTGATAGAATTGAGCATAATTATGAGAATATCTAGGCATGATCATGTATATAGGCATCACGTCCGTGACAAGTAGATCAAAACGATTCTGCATCTACTACTATTACTCCACTCATCGACCGCTATCCAGCATGCATCTAGAGTATTAAGTTAAAAACAGAGTAACGCCTTAAGCAATATGACATGATGTAGAGAGATAAATTCATGCAATATGAAATAAACCCCATCTTGTTATACTCGATGGCAACGATACAATACGTGCCTTGCTGCCCCTTCTGTCACTGGGTAAGGACACCGCAAGATCGAACCCAAAGCTAAGCACTTCTCCCATGGCAAGAACTACCAATCTAGTTGGCCAAACCAAATGGATAATTCGAAGAGACTTGCAAAGATAACCAATCATGCATAAAAGAATTCAGAGAAGATTCAAATATTATTCATAGATAGACTTGATCATAAACCCACAATTCATCGGTCTCAACAAACACACCGCAAAAAGAAGATTACATCGAATAGATCTACAGAAGAGAGGGGGAGAACTTTGTATTGAGATTCAAAGAGAGAGAAGAAGCCATCTAGCTACTAACTATGGACCCGAAGGTCCGAGGTAAACTACTCACACTTCATCAGAGGGGCTAGGATGATGTAGAAGCCCTCCGTGATGACGGCCCTCTTCCAGCGGAGCTCCGGAACAGGCCCCAAGATGGGATCTCGTGGATACAGAAAGTTGCGGCGGTGGAATTAGGTTTTTGGCTCCTGTTCTGATCGTTTGGGGGTACGTGTGTATATATAGGAGGAAGGAGTACGTCGGTGGAGCACCAAGGGGCCCACGAGGCAGGGGGCGCACCCTAGGGGGGTGCCCCCCACCCTCGTGACCACCTCTTTGATCCCTTGTAGTAGGGTCCAAGTCTCCTGGATCACGTTCGGTGTGAAAATCACGTTCCCGAACATTTTATTCCGTTTGGACTCCGTTTGATATTCCGTTTATCCGAAACATTGAAATAGGCAAAAAAACAACAATTCTGGGGTGGGCCTCCGGTTAATAGGTTAGTCCCAAAAATAATATAAAAGTGGAAAATAAAGCCCAATATAGTCCAAAATAGTAGATAATATAGCATGGAGCAATCAAAAATTATAGATACGTTGGAGACGTATCACGCAGCTGCATGACATTCTTTGGTCCGTCCATGACAGAAAAAACCGTGGTAGAAGCGAGGGGGAGGAAAATTTCGGGGAGTCCCCGGTTACGGTGGGAGTCAGGGGCCGAGCAATGCGCGTTTCTCTCGTACACGTACGCGCATGTGTGCGAGGTGTTGGCTCTAATTGAACCCGAGCGAGGCGTTGGGCTCTAACTGAACCCGAGCGATTGCACTGCAGGCTACGCGTTACTGAACCCGAGCGATTGATCGATGGCTGTTAACTGAACCCGATTGAGCGATTCCTTCGCTACTGCTGCTAACTGAAGCCGATCGATGCTGCCTCTGGGATGAACAGTGAGCGTTGCAGGGGGTTTGGATGAACAGTGAGCGGTGGCGTTGCCTCTAGATGAACAAGACCCCGTGGTGTGGTGGAGGGCTGGATGAACAGTAGACGATGGAGGGGTGCCCGTGGAGGGTTGGTTGAACAGGACCCTGTGGTGTGGAGGGCTGGATGAATAGTAGACTTTGGAGGGGTGCCCGTGGAGGGGTGGTTGAACAGTAGCGGGTGGAGTATTGCACGGTGGAGGCTGGATGAACAGGAGCCCATCGGGGCTGGCGGAGGTCGACGGTAGCCCGTGGAGGTTGGAGGAGGTCTACGGTGGAGATGAACAATATCCCGTGGAGTCATGTTTTGCGGTACGCCACACCCCTCCCGATGAACAGGACCCCCATTTCGACCGTAGGAGGTCCGTTTCGTCTATTTTGCGGTACGCCGCAACCCTCCCGATCAACAGGACCCCCGTTCGACCGTAGGAGGTCCGTTTCCTCCGTTTTGTGGTACGCCACACCCCTCCCGATCAACAGGACCCCCGTTTCGACCGTAGGAGGTCCGTTTCCTCCGTTTTGCGGTACGCAAGACCCCTCCCAATCAACAGGACCTCGTTCCGAACGTTTGAGGTCCGTTTCCTCCGTTGTGCGGTACGCCAGGCCTCATTTCCATGGCCTGTTCCGTCCAAGCCCTCCCGATGAACACGACCACGCATTCTGTTCTGACCCAGCCGGTTGGCTCCCAGGCGTTCCGTTGCCTCCTGATGAACATGACGCATTCTGTTGCCTCCCCATAAACACGACGCATTTCGTTGCCTCCCCATGAACACGACGACGACGTTGTTTCTCCGTTCTGACCCAGCCATGTACACGAGCCCTGGCCGTATGTATGCGCGAGTAGGCGTTCGAGACCCCGCCCGTATGTACACATACGTGGCCGTATTTTCTTTCTTGCACCCTAGCCGCTGTACATACGTGTACATGCTACGTGCCCGCCTCTACTACGAAATGTACGCGCCTCTACTACGACACGTGCGCGCCTCTACATCCACCAGTATATATGTACGTACACGTTCGCGACCAGAATGACAAGGCTACGTACGCTTCGACCAGGTGGGTCCCGACTGTCAGGCACTTCCTTGTGTGCGATGATGTAGCTGGTGGGTCCCAGCAGTCAGGGGGGCGAATCATTTTTTTGCTCGGACGCACTTCCTTGCGTGTGAAGATGTAGCTGGTGGGTCCCAGCAGTCAGGGGCAAACATTTTTTTCGTGAAATACGGTGGCCCGTGTGGTGGGTCCCCGCTGTCAGGTGGAGGAATAATTATTTTGCACGTAATAAATAGGCACTTCCTTGCTGCGGCCGTGGACCCAGCTGTCAGCCTCTCCACGTACAGTCCACGTCCGATGGAAGCCGTTCCTTGACCACGTTGACCACGCCGCGCCAAGAGCACCAGGGCGGTGGACGACGGCGAGGCCTAGGAAGGGGACGACGCAGAGCCGGGGAAGACGCGGCAGTGGATGCCCATGCGTAGAGGAGTACGAGGGTTCACTGGTTCGCTGCGGTGTGAGGCTGCCGTCGCCGCAGAATAACAGTGGGTGTGGGTGAGTCGAGGGATGGCCTGGCCAGCGGTAGGAGTAGTAGGGGGCGGTGAGGCCTCCGCCGCATCGTAGCCGGCTACGGGAGGCAGGAGCATGAGGCACGACCGGCGCTGGTTTGGGCGGCTGGAGCAAGAAGACCAGAGGTTGAAGAAACACTACGGCCGTTGGATGGACATCGTACGGTCACTGGAGCTAGAATCGTTCATATTGACTAAAGTTGACAAAGGCCCCCGTCCCAGTCAACTTAGTAGGCCCATAAGTCAGCCTCCCACCATGGTGGGTCCCAGCTAGCAGGGGGAATATTCATTTTTTGTGCGTAATAAGGAGGCACTTCTGGTGGGTCCGAGCTGACAGCGGGGTGAACATTTTTTCGCGAAATACGCTGGCCCGTCCGGTGGGTCCCAGGAGTCAAGGGGAAACGTTTTTTTCGCAAAATAAGGTGGCCCGTCCGGTGGGTCCCTGCTGTCATGTGGAGGAATAATTATTTTGCGTGTAATAAGGAGGCACTTCTGTCGGGTGGTAGGTGCGACATATGCCAACAGGTGGCTTATCATTGTGGGAGCCAGTAAGACGTCGCCGGTGCCTGGAAGCGGGATGAGGCGAAGACATGCACACCGGTGAATCTTACCCAGCTTCAGGGCTCTCCGAGGAGATAACACCCCTACTGCTGCTCTGCGGGGTCTCCGCATGATCACTAGATGAACGAGTGGCTACAAGATGCTCCTTGAGCTGTTTGGCAAGAAGAAGAAGAAGGGCACGGCTAGCTCTCCTCTCCTCTCTATGTGGTGTCTAAAACTAGCTCTGATCAACCCTTTGCATGGGTGCCCCGGGGGGTTTATATAGGCCCACCCCCCGGGGGTACAATGGTAATCCGGCTGGGCGTGGGCCCTAGCCATCTGTGTCTACACTCGCCGGCTTCTGCGCCGGCTGCTGGGGCCTGCCGGCTAGTGGGTCCCGCCGGCTGCCGGCTCCTTGGTCGACAGGCAGGCCCCACTGTCAAGGGCCTTGTCGGTGGCTGGTCACTGTTGCCTCAAACCTGGTGACGAGGGCTTCGCCGAGGTAAGCGTGGCTACAGTGCCGCCGCCCGGTGGGCGATCGCTGTAGCCACGCCTCGTCTTGTCCCTTAATGGGGCATCTCCTTCGAGGGAGGAAACAAGCCGGCTATGGGGAGCCGGCCCCGTCTTGGGCTGACTGGGGGAGGCCTGGCCGCCTTTGGGTGTCTCTCTTCCTGAAGGGGCCCACCGCCCCTGGGCCGCGCTGACAGCCCGTCGTGGGTGGCATCAGGGTCAACATGGCAACAGTGCCGCGCCGGACGGGTCATGGCCACCCCGTACGGCGCACTGTGCCAGGCGTGCTCCGGGATTCGGGGGTGGCAGGCTTTACTGTAGCCACGCCCCGTCACATCGCCGTTATGTGGACGCAGACTTCGAGGGTACGATCATGACCGCTTTGTGGGAGTCGGCTTCTTGCGGCCGGCTTCTTGGAGCCGGCCCTCCTGCGGCTTTCTTCATGAGGGCTAAAGCCGGGCCGCCTTCCGATAGTCGGCCTGGGAGACAGCCGGCAAGGGGAAGGCGGCCCCACATCTTGGATTCTTGAGGGCCGGATCGGCTCGTAATTTTTTCTGAAGGGCCAGGGGGAGCCGGCTAGGCTACCCGTGGTCATTTACTCCGACAACTTCCTTGAGGCTGCCTGGACCCAGCTGTCAGCCTCTCCATGTACATTACTCTTCCGATGAAAGTCGGTCGTTGACCACGCCGCACTGAGAGCACCAGGGCGGTGGTCTAGAAGACGGCGAGGCCTAGGAAGGGGATGACGTGGAGCCGGGGAAGACGCAGTAGTGGAAGCCCGCGCGGAGAGGAGTACGAGGGTTCACTGGTTCGGCTGCGGTGTGAGGCTGCCGTCGCCGCAGAATAACAGCGGGTGTGGGTGAGTAGAGGGATGGCCTGGCCAGCGGTGGGAGTAGTATGGGGCGGTGAGGCCTCCGCGGCATCACAGCCGGCCACGGGAGGCAGGAGCACGCGACACGACCGGCGCTGCTTTGGGCGGCTGGAGCAAGAAGACCAGAGGTTGAAGAAGCACTATGGCCGTTGGATGGACATCGTACGATCACTGCGCTAGAATTGTTTATATTGACTAAGTTGACAAAGCCCTTGGTATGCGTCAACTTAGTAGGCCCACAGCTCGGATTTGGCAGAGAACATATAGCCCATTTGCGATTTGTAAGAATGTACAACCCATTTTTTAATTCTAATGGAATTTACTACAGCCCATTTACAGTTTGTTAAAAGTACAGCCCAACCTCTAGCTAGGACAACGATTAATAATTTCAAACAACCGCTCAAAACAGAATTTAAAAAAAATTCCCACATTTTGATGGGATCCGAAATATTTTTATCCGAAATTTCTAGTGAGGTCAAATATAATTTCAAAATAAAGTTGTATTACGTTAAAATCCAACGAAATATTGCGCGCGCAACAAGTAATGAAATTAAAATTTTCAAATTCCAAAAATAATATGTTTTTCAAACTAATTACGTGTTTGCTGCATAGTAACTGTCCAGTTATTATAATTACATCCCATTTATTATTTCTTAAAGTCCATTTTCTTGTTAAGCCTAATGCATACCTCCTAGGAAAGTTTGCAGCCCAGCGGGGTGGAGAATAACAAGTTGACCCAGATATTGTGTACAACTGTCGGCCCAGTTGCATTGCTGATGTTGAAAAAAGGCCTGTTTAGTACAGTACAACCTAACATTGTTACTCAACCCACATTCAGCGACGCCAGAAAGGCCCAAACAAGGCTTCTGTACAACCTTTTGAAGTCACTGAGCTCAATTAATAACTTAAGAAAAAATTTAGATTACAGTGGAACCTAATTAAAAGCTGTCACGAGCAAATAAATAATTCAACGGGTCCCACTTGTGCATCTGCGCATGTGCATGCGTGTGTATATGAGAGAGAGAGAGAGAGAGAGATAGAGAGAGAGACCCAGTGCTCGTAAATACATCTTTCAGCTATATGCATTGCTGATGCTCAGTAAAAACTTATATAGTTGACACAATCATATAGAACATCATAGCACACTGAACTTGCATACAAAAATTTCATGTAGGCGGCACAATCAGGATGGAAGCAGTGGATCGCTACGGGAAGGGCTATGTTGAAACCAACGAAGTCGTACATAACGGGGAAATATCTTGAATGTTGTGCAAAGAAAATAGACAGACAACACAATAAGTTCTGCTAGCACATTAAGTTGACGTACAGCCCTTTCTAAAAAAGTGCAGGTACAAAATTAGAACAGGTCACAATCAAATGTACTGGCATATCAGTGCTTCACACCCATAGCTCGGATTTAACTAGTACTCCCTCTATCCGGGAAAAGTTGTCCACAGGGCAGTGTATTTGCTTTTTTGCAAAAAAACCCACAGAGTTTTAAACACGTCACAAAGAAGTCAATCTCCTTCCTTCCTCCTCCCCCATCGCCCGCGCCTTGCAGCCATCGCCGGCTACCCACCTGCGTCGCCGCCCGCCTGGATCTGCGCCGCGACCAACACCAGAACCGTGGCCTAGCCCACGACCAACAACAGCACCGCCGCCCACTTGCACCTGTCCCGTGGCTTACCACCTGCCGTGAAGGCGACCTGCGCCGGCGCCCTCCTCGAGCTACGCCGCCGGCCCTGTTGAAGGTCGCCGCCCACATTCGCCCACCTTCGCCGCCCACCCGCGCCTCCGATTTCGCCCGCTTTGGCCGCCGGTGTCGTGGACAATTCCGGCCACTCCCGTCTCTCATGCTGCTACTGGTGGACGACATCGGCACCGTGGACCTCTGATGCTGCTTTTGCCTTTTCCCCTGCCTCGCCTCTGCTGCCACTCCCGCCTGTGCTGGTGAGTCTGCCCCGCCCGCCTCAGCTACTGCTGCTGTTCAATTTGTTGATGTGAGTCTGAATTTGCTGTTCTCAGTACAGGCGGAGAAAATTCAGTCAGGGGATACAAAGCTAGAGAAATAATCCAGGACAAAGGTTGTACACTGCTGCTAAATGATGAACAGATTATAGTGAAAATTTAGTTTGATGCCATCAAATTCATTGAGTAATACTCTTGGCATTCTTGGAGATCTGCTAGTTTTTGGAAGTTTTTCTTGCTACAGTTAACTGAAAATGTTCAGTGTTCCAATACTGTAGAGAAACTACAGTGCCTGTAATTCAGTTATGACTCCTTTACTGAAAGTGTAGTGTTTGCTAGAACTGAGATGTAAACTAAAGGAGTTTGTGATTTGCAAAAGTTGTAGCATACTCCAACAAGTGATAAATGCACTCAAAAGTTAACTGAGAAAATGCAGAGGCTGCTCACTTGTTACTGAAAGTTTTCTGGAGTGATAAATGCACGCAAAAGAAGTTCAGTTAACTATTATTGTTGTTGTATGAATTCCAACTAGGTCAATTTGTTGTCAATTACTCTGTAATACTCAACCAGGTTTATGCAAAATGAAGGTCAACCATGTTTATTTGGATTTAATTGAATCATTTGAATTTATTTGCTTTATTTGGATTTACACACCATTTGTCCAATTGCAAACATACCTAAAGTTTCCAATTGTCCAATTTCAGTTATTCATTTTACAGAGAGCTAAGCATAGCCATGACTCTTCCCTAAATATTCCCGTAGAATCAATTCAAGCAGCATAAAACTGAAAACTGAAAACTGCCACAACCCCTTAACTAAGAGTTGATAAAAACATGTCCCTAAAATTGGAATTATTTGAATTAGCTAGGTTTATTCTTCTTCATATACAGAAAAAGATGAATATTGTTCGTCTACTAGTTACTTCAAATTTAGAACTGAATAAACACTTGTCATCTTCAGTAAACACTTGTAAATCTAGAGTGGTTTTAAACTTAGAATGCACCAAGTACTAATATCCTTTGCCAGGCTACACACCATCTACTTGGAGTAGACAGCAAGATTCACAAAGACATGCACGCTTCAATAGACTTGTGAATGCTAGCAAAGTGATAAGTAAAAACTTGGATGTTCTCAGAGATATAGCACCAGAGGACATTAAGTGAACTCGCTTGTATGCTAAAGGCAAGGAAATGCCACCTTCTTTTCTTCTTCGAGCAGTTGATGAACTGGCCTGTATGCTGCAGCTACACATAGGTTCTGCAGAAAATGCACCAAAAGAGTTACACACAGGTGAAGTAAGTGGAAATCAACATTTAATCTCCACTTCTTTACTTTTGGTAGTGAAATTCAATCTGAATTTTGTAAGCACAGAAAATGCACCAATACTGAACATTTATTCCCACCTCCACCACCATCTTGTCAGTTTCGACAGTGTGTGTATGGAGTAGTTTTGACGGCAGTATAATTGTGCATCATGTAAACATTATGAGAATGATTAAGGGTTCAGCAATTAGATTATAATTATGACCAGAACAGAAGAACAAATATCATGGTTAGTTTTATGTAAAAAGAAATCAGAAATGGAGTTCTTACTTGAAGTTACTATAGTTACTCACTTGAACTTACTATAGTAGTGGACAAAATTCAGAAAAGTTACTAAACAGCAGAAGTTGTGGCCAAAATTCAAAGTACTAAAAAGATTATACACTAAATATAAAGTGTTATCCATGTTCTGTATCCAGGAAATTTGAATTATTCAGAGAAGGATAATGCAAACTGAAAAGTGTTACGCAAACTAAAAACTGATCCATGTTCTGTATCTAGGACACTAATTTTTGACATTTGAAGCTACATTTCAATTGTTATGCCTCTGTCAATTATTGAATTATTCAAAATATTTAAATTATTCAGATATCCATGTTCTATATCCAGGATAATGCAAACTGAAAAGTGTTAAAAATACCATGTGTTTTTTGGGGTCAAAATCTACATGTAAAACTGAAAAGTGAAAATAAAAATGGAGAATGTTGTGTCTCCCACTCACGCGCTCAAAAAAAACTACGACACATTTTTTATCTGTTTGCATAGGTCCCACCTATCAGGAAGGATGCGCACGTACACGAACAGGTATGACTCATCAATCTACCCGCATAGCCTTTTCGTTTAGTCTACCTAGCCGTCTAATCAACTGCCTGCACGCCACTTCTCCCATTTACTTCTCCATCGGGAACCGATTCTCCTCGGCTTCTTCACCTCCTCTTAGTCTTCATTTGCATCCAAACCCCACTGCGTTCACATTGTTTTAACCTCTTTAAATAATCATCTACTACTTCAGTTAGACTAGCCATCTAATCCTAATTCTCCAAACCATAGCCCTCTGTTCCAGCGGTTCCAAATGGCGGAAGAGATCGAGATGCAGGTTTTTAGCGTCCAACATGTCCTCGTCGAAGGCTCGATGCGCATAGTTGCCACCGTCACCGTCCACCCAAGGGTTGTTTGGCAGTGGATCAACAATGTATCCAACTCCCTCGAAAAGGTAGAGACAAGGGTCATCGGTCTCGACGCAGAGTACATGGAGCGTGCCCCTGAGAAGATCCAGCGCACCGCCGTCCTTCAGCTGTGCCACGAAGATGATGTTTTGGTGTACCATAGCATACACTCGCCCTCCATACCACGTGAGCTTCACGATTTCTTGTCTCAGGAGGACGTATACTTCTGTGGGGCAACCATCGAAGGGGACAAACAGAAGCTGGAGCTGTATAACCTTGATTTGAAAAGCATCGCTGACCTACAAACCAGAATCAAAATTCTTGTAGAAGATTGTGGTAAACAGACACCATCCCTATTTGACGTAGCAAATTTTGTGCTCGGTACAAATCTTCAGAAGGGTGACGAGACGGTGGCATTAAGGTCGTCTGGATGGGAGAATTATCCCTTGACGTACGAGCGGATAAAATATGCTGCCCTCGATGCCCGTGTGAGTTTCGAGATAGCTGCAAGGTCCAAAGAGCTTGTTGCGAAGCCGTCTCCCACAGAGAATAAAAACAAGAAGAAGAAGAAGAAGAAGAAGAAGAAGAAGAAGAAGAAGAAGAAGAAGAAGAAGAAGGAGAAGAAGAAGAAGGAGAAGAAGAAGAAGGAGAAGAAGAAGAAGGAGAAGGAGAAGAAGGAGAAGGAGAAGAATAAGAAGAAGAAGAAGAAGAAGAAGAAGAAGAAGAAGAAGAAGAAGAAGAAGAAGAAGAAGAAGAAGAAGAAGAAGAAGAAGAAGAAGAAGAAGAAAAGGCTGCACCAGCAGGAGGGCATTATGGATGGATGAACTATTTCCTCTCTTGTAAAAAAAAGTATTCCCTCTTGGTGTATATTGATATAGATGGACTATTTTGATGGTGTGCATGTCTTTGGAACAGAGTAGTAGCATGGGTCCGCTTGACTATAAGGAACTATTTATCCGCATATATAGCTTTCTCTGCTACTCCTTCCAGTGGTCGGTATGCAGTGCATGTGTCCGTAGACATGACAACTTGTGTGCATGACATGTGGGCCACCTAAAATGCGGCGAGCATCAAGTTTCTACCACAGCCACCCGCGATTCCCATGATGCCACTCAAACCCATGAAACCACATGTCCCCGACCTGCAGCTCACCCCTCTTGGCCCCACTGCCCCTCTGCCTACGGGAGCATTACATGTGGACCAGTCACCTATCGGGTCCACATGCTATTGACTCAAAGGTAGGTGTAGTAAGGCGCTGAAGCTCAGTCCCGACGGCCCTGAGAGGGAAATGTAACTCCTACGCCAGGGCTTGTGGTGCTCCCGCAGCACGAACTCGTGCCAAACTCGAGATTTATTTCTTTACTATACATGCACACAACGATTTAATGGACATCGTAATCTCAACATGTGATGGGGAGCTCTAAATTTGAATTTGAAACTTATAAAACGAAAAGATTCAAAACAAATAAACTGAGAGAGAGGGAGTATATCGTAGGATGTGTCCCATACAAAATAAGTCCCCTGGTTTGTCACCATGAAGATGCGGTTAGAAAGGAGCACAACGTCTTCCTACTCGTATGGAAACAAATCGGCCGTAGACAACATGGTCCGCCTTTGACCGCCATGAGCAAGGTTCGTGCTATCCTATTCAATCTCACCATGGTTCCATCATACCAATTCATGCGGTGGCCCATTGCATGGCTGATCCCAATGTTGGACAAAGGTTCTACGGGAATGGTGTCACCATTGTAAATGTTGTGCAAATTGATGTTGGTACCCTCCTGTACATGTGCAAGCCAATCTCCACTCGCACCGAGCCTAACCTGTGAAACAGTGGGAAAGGGGGAATTAGGAAATGGACACGGAAGTAGTCTTTAGAATGCATTTACTACATGATCAAACTCATCTTACCTGCTCATCGGAGGAAATCCGAGTACCCCTCAACGTCGGCATCTCAAGGGGCGTCAACTTGCAACTACGGCCACGCCGCACTGGAGAGACCCCCAAGGAAACATCCTCGTGTGTTCCACGGAACATCAAGATGCATTTGTATGAGTAGTTTATCTTGTGAGAGAAAAGGATGAATGAGGGAAGGCCTCTAGAGATAGAGATGGACACTACTACTACCAATGTGTTGGCCCGTGCGTTGCAATGGATCCAAAGTAGTAGAATAATACTTATTCACGTGCTTGAAATATAAACACTCTAGTTTTGATATACATGTGTCAGCAGACATGACAAGTTGTCCATGGAAGTTGAACCATGGCGAACATCACATTTCTTGTTTCTGCCATTGCCACACCCACACGTGATTCCCACGACACTGCTCCAACGCACGGCACGACGTCCCCTGACGTGGACATGGATCCTCTGACGTGGCTATCACTGCCTTGCCCTGCCTTTCCTTCGATGACAGGTGGGACCCACGCTTATGGGTCCCACATGTCAGTGACAGAATGGTAGGATTGTTCGCGTCAGGGATCCTCATCCCCCCGACGTGCGCCTCATACCTCTCAGCCCCACCGCTCCTCTGCCTTTGTTTGCATGACATGCGGGCCAGCTGAACTACGGCGACCATCAACTTTCTAATACAGACACACCCGATTGGACGCGATTTGCCTGCTCCGCTGCTGTGCTCCGATCCATACTCCCGCACCATCAAACTTTCATCCAGCGTCTGTGACACATTTCGTCCCAGGCATCAATCCTCAGCTGGAGTACTTATGTACTCCCTCCGGTCATTTTTACTCTGCACATTGGATTTGCCGAAAGTCAAACTTTGCCAAGTTTGACCAAATTTATATTAGAAATTATTAGCATCTATAATATCTAATAAATATAATATGAAAATATATTCCAAGATGAATCTAATGATATTGGTGTTGTTATGTGAATGTCTATAATTTTTTATATAAACTTG
Source organism: Triticum dicoccoides (assembly GCF_002162155.2). NCBI lineage: Eukaryota > Viridiplantae > Streptophyta > Magnoliopsida > Poales > Poaceae > Triticum > Triticum dicoccoides. The sequence goes on along the minus strand of NC_041382.1, from coordinate 664,283,722 downwards.
GTCAAAGTTGGATGAGATTGACTTCAGACAAACCTAATATGCAGAGTAAAAAGGACCGGAGGGAGTACTACAGGTAGTACCCACCGGTGTGGCCATCTACGCCTCGTAACGCCCCGACGCTCGGCTGTGGCACCCTCGCCACGGCCACGCCACCATCGGCCGGTTCATCTCGAACGAGTGAGTCGCGAACCACGCCACCACCATGAGAATGACATGTGGGCCAGCCGCCTTTAAGGTCTGCATGTCATTGGCTCATAGGCCGAGCACTAAGCCACTGAAGTTCGGCCCCGTGGGCCCCGAGAGGGAAATCTAACTCCCACGGCAGGCCTTGTGGTGCTCCCGCAGTACGAGCTCGTGCCAAAACTGGAATTTGTTTCTTACTACTACCAACTAGTACAAGTAAGGTACACGTGCATTGCACGCATGAGATTATGGTGGTTTCTGCATTATGCTTCTACATGTGGAGCTTTCTGGATTCTAACATGTGGCAAAATCTGGTGGAATGTAAGGTTAGGCAAGTTTGATTAACTTAGGTGAGTGTTTGGTTCAAGCCACACCTTAGGCAAGCCACACTAAGGCCCCACATGACATACACACAAAAAATGTGGCAAGATTCCCTTAGGCTTGCCAACTTGTTTCTCTCGTTTTGAAGAACTAATAACTTTGCCTAAGCTTAGTTGTGGCAAAGTTAGTCATGAATTAAGTTCAACCATGGAGTCTTCTAGATTATACATGTGGCAGAATCTGGTGGATGATATCCAACGTCCAGTAGTGCTCGGATTTGCCATCTTTGTACCGTCGGATTAGCTTCATCCAACAACCAACTTTCAAAGTTTTTCACACACTATATAGGGGTATAGATGTAGATGTGTCGGTCCGTTGCAATGGATCCAAAGTATATATATCTATTTAGTGGAGTGCACTCTAAACACATTATCTATTTATTTTTCTCTAACCTTCCGTAGCCATGCAACCAAGCCACATAAGATTCATGGGTGCCCCCTGCATCATATTATTCATACTACGTTGATTGAAAAAAGATAAATCAGCCAAAACAAGATCTTCCCATTTTTTGTTCCTACGATGTTGTGTCATGCACGTACCTACTAGTTGTATAGTGGTAGTACTAGTAATATAGTATTAGGAGTACAAACTTGGTACTAGTAGGAGTAATACTAGTACGGAATGCTCCTACTCTATCAACGAGCCCCGTCTGACACCAAATTTCTTGGCTTCCGTGCTACAGCTAGATCTTCCCCTTGTTTCTGTTTTCCAACCCCCCGGCGGGCGGGGTGTCGGTTGCTCAATAGCGGTCCCACATGAAAGTGAAAATGCTAGGCAACACGCCTTCCCTAAGCTATGTGTCATGCTGGACGGGCCGTGTTGTACTCTCGATTCCCGGGCATGTGGGGGTGCGGCGCGAACGTGGCAGGCCTTTTCCTTTTACCAGCAATGTGCCCGTGCGTTGCGACGGATCCAAAGTAGTAGAATAGTAGTATTTGTTCACAAACTTGAAAGAAATCACTATTGTTTTGATATACTCCTAATATATTACTCCCTCTGTACCTAAATATTTGTCTTTTTTGAGATTTCAAATGGACTATCACATACGGATTATATAGACATATTCTAGTGTTTCTAGCAAGATGCCCGCAAGTTGCACGAAGTTGATGGAAAAGGTAAGCACAACTTATAAATTGACGGATGGACTACTAGTTACAGTGATGCATATAATTAAGCAAAGGGATCGCACATGTCGGTATTGACTAGAACGAGAATGCAACAACACAATAAGAATTAAGGCCACGATGATGCGATCGCAGTGGTGGTTATAGAAGGCAAGAAGAAAGATGGATCCACGAACGTATGACTTCCTCCTCCTCAACTTAGTGCGCCGGGCCACCGGCCGGCGGCTAAGGAGCGGCGGCTTTTGTGGCGAGGTCGAGGTGCTTCTCAGCAAAGGCATCCAAGGCTTCCAGCCGGTTGAGGAAGGCCAACGTCGTAGCGTCCTCACTGGCCTTGTAGATACCTATGTACACGATTTCCTCATACATGTGGATGTGTAGGTCGATGAATTCTTGCAGGGCGAAGCGCCTCGCGGCGAGCGCGACCTCCAGGTGGACATTCTTCGTGGCGTCGGCGGGCAGTCGTAGGGCCACCAGTGCTTGAAAGAGGTTTCGGCCATGGAGGCCAATTAGGGTGGCAGACAATGAGGAGCCCGGGCGCGCGGGCTGGAGGAGTACGGCGATGTCGTCCGCGAGCTTCTTGAGGACGGTGAACTTGTTGCTGGTGGCAACGATCATCTGGTCCAACTGAGAGTCGTAGTTGGCGTCAAAGGCGGCCATCCACCAGCCGGTCTCCAACACCGTCTGGAGACGATCCTCGGCGCCATGCCATAGGCCGGCGTCGTGGACCATCTGGCGCAGCCGCTGGCCGCTCACGCGCATCGCCGCCATGGGTTTGGAGTGAGCTCTTTTGCGCTTAGTGTAGGTGCTTAGGCAAATGCTTAGGTGCGTACGATGTGGTAGATGCATTGGAATGGAGGGGCGCCTTTATATGAGGGCAATGAGGGCAAACTGCGTTGCATTCACATCGTGCAGCCTCTTTTCCCGGACCTCCTCCCATTACTTCCCTCATGCATTAATTGAAGGAGGATGCATTAGCCGTTCAACATATCGGGAACCGCTACTCCCTCCCTCGTCTGCATTAAAGCCGTATCGGGAACTGCGCCGCCCGCTGTCAAATCAAATACTCCCTCCGTCTAGGTGAGTATTAAGTCATCTTACGAAAACCAAATAGTAAACACATAGGCGTGGTGCATTAACTCTCACGTTGTTTCTTATTTTTTGACATAAATAGAGGAATCAACCAAGAAGAGATGTGGGGCTTGTATGCTTTTAATGACTTGAGACTATCAAACATGACATGCAGTGGTCAGTTCGTTGCACAAGAACAAATACAACCCACGCCAGCACACATGCATCTTATATAGCATCACATCCAATGGCTATAAAAGATGAATGAGACCAAATTATATCTCATCTAGATGAGTTCTAGCAAAATTGTATTAATAATACTTAGTACTCCTGCGCCATGTATCATATATTAGTATCATGTAGTACTTTATTTATTTATGAGGTATCCAGATGGCACTGCACCGCCAAGAAAAGAGGGTAACATCAAAATTATGGACTACTTTTTTTAGTATGTTGGTAAGGTCCGGTCATAGTCACTTGTTGAAATCTCTAAAAAGACAAATACTCCCTCCGTCCGGAAATACTTGTCATCAAAATGGATAAAAGAGATGTATCTAAAACTATTAGTAGTTTTAGATACATCTCTTTTATCCATTTTGATGACAAGTATTTCCGGATGAAGGGAGTAGAAAACAGAGTTGGTGATGATGGTGTGCGTGCCATCCTGCAATATAGGCCATTGGATTTATATCTAATGGATAGGAAAGAAACTATGGCAATTTTGCAAAAATATACCCACACGTCTCTCCACATTCGCAAATAAGGCCTTCCCTCATTCAACCTTTTCTCTCATAAGATAAACTACTCATACAAATGCATCTTGAGGTGTCCATGGAATCGAAGAGAGGGATGATGTGTGTGTGTGTGTGCGCGCGCGCGATCGATAAAGAGTGGCATCGAATTTGTGTGTGCCCACGTCAAAGATATAGAGTGGCTGGCCTACTGGAACATGAGATGGGACATGTGTAGTTTGTCTTTGTGGCATGGAAACCTACCTGCAGCGCTCGACTATCGGTGTGTGGTGGGGGAGAGGGAGGCCCAATTAACTATAGAGGTACAATGGCTGGTATATGTGTGGAGGAGGAGAGAGGCCTACCTCATGTATTAAGGAGATCGATCTGCCTCATTTATTAAGGGAGATCGATCGGCATCCATGCATATGTGCAGGAGAGGAATAAGGTTGGGAGAGAGACAGAGTAGAGTGTTGGAGGGGGTGGTAGTGGAGTTGCTTCTAACAAATGGTGGGATAGGCTTGCTAGAGAAATGGAGGGCACGCCCGCAATATCAATAAGAGAGGAGATGGATGCTTGTTGTCTGTGCACGTGCGTGTGAGAGACGGGTCAGGAGGCATGCATAAATGATGAGGGGGGACGTTGTGGCTGTGTAAGCAGACGTAACTACATAGGAAGATCAATCGCCCTTTGTTAGAGAAAGGAGAGACATAACTTGTGAGGTACGTCGATCGATGGGGGGTAGTTAAAGTTGATCTAGGTATATGTTGGGAGATCAGTCGGTATACATGCATGTGTGTGTTAGAAGAAAATGAGGCACGAGGAGAAGGATAGAGAGAGAGGGATGCATGTAGGAGGTGGTACGAGAGGTATACGATATCGAGGGGGAGGAGTGTGCGAGTACGAGAACGATGAAAAGAGTGGTGGGAGTGAGGCTTGGACGGTGACAAGAGAAGAGGGGAAGCTTGTGTTTGTGATAGGCACACTTGGCTAGAGAGGCATATTGATCGATGTGTGCCGTAAAGAAGGAGCTGGGGGCCTACACACACCGTGGGTGAACGACCTAAAGTGAAAAGACGAATTTGCACGATGGAGCTAGAGAATGCTGAGGGAGGGTGAGAGGGATGCGGGCGTGTGCATGCATAAGAAAAGTTAGCACTAGCTACAAAGATAATAGGGTTGTGTGGGTGTAAAATACGAATAGAGATCATATATACTTCATTATAAAAAGTGAATTCGGATATTTCAAGAATTTATCATAGTGTTTCAAACCGACGTATGTGTGAATATATATAACGGTGATACACATGGTGTGGTTATGAACATGTTATACTACATTTAATATATTTTATCTCTACTCTTATAAAAAACGGAGTTGATGATGATGGTGTGCCTGCCATCCTGCATTATAGGCCGTCCGATTTATATCTGGCGGATAGCAAGGAAACTATGATGGTTGAAGTTGGCAACAATCATGATTGTAGATTCTTATTGAAATAGAGAAACGAATTCAAATTTAGTTCGAATTGCAGCGGTAGTATAGACATTTGGAATGCACTAAAATGTTGGTATGAGTAGGTTACATGCATTATACAACAAGCGAAAAAATTTAATCGGACATAACATGGATTCATACTCCCTCCTTCCATCTATATAGGGCGTAATGAGATTTTTAAGACCGCCTTTGACTATTGACAAGATTAATAGTAGATGACATGCACAATGTGAAAATTATATCATTGAAAGAACCTTTCACAGACGAATTTAATGGTGTACTTTGTGTAAGTTGCATGTCATATATCATTGCTCTAATATTTGGTCAAAGTTAGCATCGAAAAACGCATTAGGACCTATATAGATGGAAGGAGGGAGTAGCTTTGAATAGCATTTGTATAGTAAAATGGGGCAAGACTCTCTCATTGTGTGGTGTGAATAGTTTTATTTTTTTCGTTTTCTTTTTGGTTGAGGGAAGTGCGAATTGATTTGGTACGTACAAGTACAATATTACTACACGTTAGGCTTGTCCCTAAAATTCAACCCGCGTCTTGTTATATCCCGAAAATTCAGATATCGTGCTCCCAAAACTGGCGCCTTCACAACCCGCGCCTTGCTATCCCGAAATTACAAAGCGCGCGAAAACTCCCTCCAGCTGCCAAATCCCGACACGCGAAATCCCCCTTCTAACCCTGAGCCGAAAGGGCCGCTAGTTCAAATCGGTGGGGGGTACTTTTGTAACACACCCTACATTTTGGACAAGAGCGTCCCTAAGTCATGCTTCACCCCTCCCATCGCCCCCTTTTCGCCATTCGAAATCCCAGGCCGCCATAACCTCTCCGCTCCAGCCGTGAAACCCCACCCTCCTCCGTCCGCCATGTCACCGCTGCCTAGCCGGAGCCTCTTCCCCAACGATGTCGTCCACCGCAACAGCTCGACATCCCTCGTCCACCTCCCCGGATGAAGATCCGTCGTCCATCTCGCCGTCCCGCCGGTTCAGCCGCCCCGTCCTCCACCTCCAAGGAGCTGCTCCGACGATCGCCTCGCCTATCACGGCTGCTCCATCCCCATAGCGCCGCCTTAACCTGCTCCACCGGAACCGCAGCATCCTCACCGACTCCTCGGACGAAGCCGAGGCCTACTCGGCGCCACCAAAGAGGTTGTACACTCATCGCATCGCACCTTCTCCTTAACTCAACCTCCCGGCGTCGACGGTGCTCCATCCCGCACCCCCATGGAGCGGCTACCTTGAAGCCGGCGCCACGGGCGACATCTCCATGGCGGCTCTCCCCCAGTGCGAGGCCCCTTCGGCGGCAGCGTCCATACTAGTTGGATCTGCTGCTGCTGCTCCGGCTCTCGCTCGCTCGCGCTGCTGCTACTGCTCTGGCTCTCGCTCGATCGCTCGCTCGACCAGCTGCTACTGCTCTCCCCCTCGCTTGTGCTGCTGCTCTGCTCCGATTAAGCCACACTTCAGTCGACTGAATCGACTTTTGGGTCAGTCGATTTTCAGGGGTTGGGAGCTCGCCGGAGTTAAGGAAGAACCACCCGCAGCAGGGACGGGCGCTCTCCGGAGAGGTACCTCACTATCTATCTTAGGGTTCAGGGTGGGGGTGGGGGGCCTAGAGGGCTGGCCGAGGCGGCGGTGGCGAGTTGTTTCGGGGCGGCGAGGCGGCGCTGGGGCCGGCGGTTCGGTCGGTGGTGGCTGGCGGCTCAGGGGGGTGCGGGTTGAAGATGAACTGCAGGCCCTCCCTAAACTACATGTCAAGTGCCTCTCTACTACCATTGCGTTCAGTTTCGACAGTAGCATTCAGATTCCACAGTAAATTTCAGTTTTGACAGTTAAGTTCAGAGTCAACAGTTTTTACCTCATCTGTTGTAGTCAGGTGGTTTTTGGTGATGTTAATTTTACATCCATTTTACATCATCTATTGGAGATTCTATCAGAATCCCACTTGAGATTGATGATGTCTGTCTTGTGCTGCTTCAGCCTTGACGTCTTACAGCTCACCAGAGATGCTCCAACGACAGAACGATCCATCACAACAGAGCAGTGCCCTGGACGCCGTCTACAGATTCCTCAGATCTTCCTCCACACCTCCGACAGCCACCTCTGCCTCAACTGCTTCAGCGACCAACCCAATGATGCTGAGGTCGACACGGCTACGGCAAAGAGGTTGTACACTTGTTGCATCACTTATTACTATACATTCACGTCGATCCATTAGGGCTATTTTGGTTCAACGGAAAAACGTCGATCCCCACCCCTCTCCAGATTGTAATCTAGAGGAAGATATCTGTTCTGAGGCGGATTCAGACGCCGCTGACCACTCCTATTTACCCCCAAGGTGTTTGCTCTACCTTGGCATGATGATGTTAGTCATATCATGCATATGTTGCCTTGCAGTGCCTACTTTTGACATCATATATGTCATCTGCTTAGTTTAGACATGTTCTATAATGCCACCTGTTTAGTTTCTATATCATATATGGGAATTATGCAGTCTCATGTCTTTTAGCCAGCCATAATATGTGTGAAATGTGCAATGCCATCCTGTTTAACCAGGCATTATATATTTGAATGATATCTTGCCCATCCTTTTCTTCATTACATTTCCATTTGTTGATAATGTTTGTACATTAAACTACTCTTCCTGTGAATCAACCATTTGGGTGGGAGATGGAAAAATCTGGAGTGAAAACAAGGCCTTCAGAGCAGACAGTGCTACCTGTCGAAGCAGATCTCTTGTTGGGTCCCGATAGCTCCTCAGAGATGGATTCAGAGACAGATGACCAGTCCTATTCCCCCACTGAGGTGTATGCTCTAACTTGGCACGGTTATACTGCTCATATCATGCATACGGTGTCTTGCATTGCATAGTTTAGACATCATATACACAATATTCAACACCATGTTCTTAGTTCAGACATCATATCGAATGCCCTCTGTTTAGCATATAAATCACATATGTGAATTAAATGATGCGATCCTGATTACTTAGATAACATGTAGGTGAATTATGTCATGCGATCCTGTTTAGTTATTCATCATATCTTTGAATTATGTTATGCTATGCTATCCAATTTATATAGACATCATATATGTGAAATTATGTCATGCTATCCATTTTAGTTAAACAATATACATGTCAACTATTTCATGCCCTCTTTTTTCCACACTATCTATTGCATCTGTCTCTCATACAATGTCTGTACATTCAACTATGTTTCATGTTTATCAGCCATTTGAATTGGAGCGGGTGATGCCAGTATCTAGCGGACTAAAAACACGGTCTTCAAATAAAACAGTGCTACCTCTTGGTGGAGATAGCACCCCGGTTGTACATGCACAAGAACCAGCCCTACCACACATAACCCAAACTCTCGCAGATTGTACCCCTACTCCGATGGACAAAGAACCAGCTTCACCCAATCTAACCCCAACCCCAGCCGATAGTAACCCAGTTCCTGTTGACATAGCACCATCTCCACCATAGAGCTCCCAAACAAGAGCAGTTAGTAAGGCAGCTCCAGTGCCCAAAGGGCCAGTACTATCACGGCGAACCCCAACTCCACCAGTTAGTACGCCTATTCCTGTGGAGGAAGCACAACCAGCTAGTCCTAGTTTAGCATCTATCGCATTTGATGTTGTTAAATCGTATGTGCGTATCTTCCCATCTTGGAAATATTATACTAAAGATGAAGGAAAATGCCAGTTGCAGGTGTTTGTCCAGGAGTTATGTGTAAGTAATGTTATTCATGGCAATTACTTTGCTTCGTCCCATACATCCTACCTCCATGATGGTTATAATACAGCAAATTTTCCCATTTTTCTCTATAGAGAAGGACCGATTTGGAAACTCAAGATGAGGTAACCTGTGCTAATACCTCTGCTATCTTCAAGAATGCTTGGTGGCAGTATTGGAATTACCTGAAGAAAACGTACTTCACCGGCAGAGAAACTCATCAAATTCCCTTACATTCTCCTGGGACACATTTACTGGACGATGACTGGCAACACCTTGTTCTGTACTGGTCCCGAACCAAGAATGTGGTAAGGTCTATGAACTCATTTTCTATTTTTAAGTATTATATTCTTGCGTCTTACTGTACTCTGTTCATGTAGAACAAGTGCCTAAACCTGAAGAACAACTATTCTAATTTAAGATTCCATTGCTATCATAGTTCAAAAAAGTGCTAGGCGTTAGTTGTGCGTTTTGCCACCGCCTTGTGCTTTACTGACCAAAGCGCATGCTTATGCACAGTTATGCACAGATTATGCGTAGTTATGCGCAATGCGTTTTGCCAACGCCTAGAGCCTAGGCGCGCTTAAGCGCTCGCTTAGGCGCGCCTTTTTTAACTATGATTGCTTTGCTCTTGTATCACTGTATTTACTCATACAAACTTATTTTTAAATTAAAGGATCCAATCAAAACTCCAATGGCACAGCAGGTATGTTCACGCATGTTTCTTTAACAGATTTTCTCTTATCAATAGCTCTGATGATTTCAATTTCAATTGTGTATACAGTTGACTTTCATATCATGCCCATTACTAGCATCACAACAGAGCCAATAGTGTTGTTGTACATGTAGACCCATGGTACCCATCTGAAATCTTGTTGTGCCGTGTAGTTTCCCACGTTTTGTATTCTTTCTCTGCTGCTTTGTCTTGAACTGATATGATTTGAACCGTGCCTCTATTTTGATTTGGCAAGACAATGCAGTGACCATAGGACATAGATATATGTTTGTTTGATGCTTTTATTATGTACTAGTACTTGGCAATAGAAGACTTGGCAGTTTAATCCTGTCCACCTTACTAATAAACTGGTTCACCGAAATGAGTTTCATATACTAGTACATGCTAAACTTGTTATGTGTCTGCTTGTTTCTTCTTTTAGAATGCTGGCAGAATATTGGGGAAGAGTGCCTTATTTAAGTAATGGTAAAGGAAGTAATGCAGATAAGGTTCAGGATACTGACACATCCTTGTTGGTCTCCAACAAAGCTGATAAAACAGCTAAGGAAGACTATCTTGAAGACAGCGAGACAACCCCAAAGTCCTGTCTTGGTTTAGTGTTCGAGTTACTGGCCACTACCGCTTGCACAAGCTATTCAAACTCACTATCTGAATCAGTTCGGTTTCTTGAGTCTCAACTACAAGCTGAAAGACATCGATTAGCTGTGCCGCGACAAGAAGCGGAAGAGCTGCGAAAGTCCCTGGAGCATTTAGATGCATACTTTCTGGTGCAACAGCAAGCGTTGGAGGATTTTAGCGCCAAACAGGACAAAGCTAATCAGCCTGCTAAGATTATTGCCAGCATGGTGGATACACAGGATAATGTTTCTTGAGCTCTTCTGAAGTTGTTTCAGTTATGCTCTTGTTTTGCTGCCGCGTTTATTTGCACTGGTGGCCAATTTTGACGGCCAGTGTATGTAATGTGCTGCTTTGTTCCCTATATTTGCACTGGTGGCGAACTTTGATGCCCAGTGGATGTAATATGTGTAATAGCGGTAATAGGCTAGCATTAATTGCTTGCTTATTTATTTCCTTATTGTCTTGTTTAGTTGTTTGCTTGTAGTCACTGCAGTTCTTTTTCTGTTTTTTCTAGTGGCCACAATAGCCTATTTTTGATAACTAGGCCAAAATAATCATGGCAACACACGGACTATTGTAACCATGGGCCTCCTGCAGGCCGTAGGATCCATCGGCCTTCTATACGGGCCTTAGGGTCCATGGGCCTTCTACGGCCCGTAGGGTCCATGGGCCTTCTATGGGCCGTACAATCCATGGGCCTTCTACGGGCCGTACTATCCATGGGCCTCATACGGGCCGGAGGATCCATGGGCCTTCTACGGGGTGTATCATCATTTTGCCAATCATGGGTCGTACTATTCATGGACCATAACGGGCCGTTAATAGGCCGTATTTGATAACTCTATGAAAATAGCCCAACGGGTTTTTTACATGAAAACGGCCCAACGTATTAATGGTCCGCAAACGGGCCGACTGTAACGACGGGCTGAATTTGGCCCACAAGCAGAAAATGACAGTAACGTGCCGTATGTAACTGAATGCTGCAAATGAGCCCAAGAATCAATGGGCCCTGAGAAGGCCGAAAGATAACTTGGGCTAGAAACGACACAATGGAATAATGGGCCGTTATTGGGTATAAAGTGATACATTGTTCATTATGGGCCAATTTCACCACGGGTCGTTAATGGGCCAAGAGTTACAAAGGTCCTCATATGGGCGGAAAGAATTCATGGGCCACACATGGGCCGGAAGTTAAAATGGGTTGAATCATATTGGACAGCCCAGATGACGCTACTGGGCCTAATTCGGATAGGGCGTAACAGGCCCTGGGTTAGCAGGCTGTAAATGGGCTATATGCGAACAGGCTGTTAACAAGCTTTCCATGGGCTAGCCCGCCACCTTTTGACCAAGTCAAAAGGGCCGGCCTTTTCATAGGAATTGGCCTCTGTTGGGCCATGCCACGTGTCGCCGTATCAAAGGCGCCTTCGGTCCAATGAGCGGATGACATCTGTCCCAACGGTGAGCCGACACGTGTTTCCTCCAGCCAATGATGATTTTACATGTGGAAAATCCCCATTGGTCAGGGCTGTTAACGGGTTATCGGATCCAAAACCTGACCCGATAGCTTAACGGCGTTCCGTTATGGTGGATGCCACGTGTCGGGTCACCCCTGACGAAAGCACTTCTATGACGCGCGATTTATCATCATGGAAGTGGACACTTCCGTGATGATAATTTTGGTAATATCATGGAACACTTCTATGACAGCACATGTATGACTATCTTGATTCTATCATAAAATCGTCATGGATGTACATGCATGACAAAAAACGCGACCTACTGTGACAAACACATTTCATCACAGAAGTGTATTTTTTTTGTAGTGAAAGGCTGCAGAGGTAGAAATCAAGAAAGAGCATCAAGTGTTGATGGTCAACAAGACCACCAATTTCAAGAAAAAGGGTAAAGGGAAGAAGAAAGGGAACTTCAAGAAGAACAGCAAACAAGTTGCTGCTCAAGAGAAGAAACCCAAGTCTGGACCTAAGCCTGAGACTGAGTGCTTCTACTACAAAGGGACTGGTCACTGGAAGCAGAACCGCCCCAAGTATTTGGCGGATAAGAATGATGGCAAGGTGAACAAAGGTATATGTGATATACATGTTATTGATGTGTACCTTACTAAAGCTCGCAGTAGCACCTGCGTATTTGATATTGGTTATGTGCTAATATTTGCAACTCGAAACAGGGACTACGGATTAAGCGAAGATTGGCTAAGGACGAGGTGATGATGTGCGTGGGAAATGGTTCCAAAGTCGATGTGATCGCCGTCGGCACGCTACCTCTACATCAACCTTCGGGATTAGTTTTAGACCTGAATAATTGTTATTTGGTGCCAGCGTTGAGCATGAACATTAAATCTGGATCATGTTTGATGCAAGACGGTTATTCATTTAAATCGGAGAATAATGGTTGTTCTATTTATATGAGTAATATCTTTAATGGCCATGCACCCTTGAAGAGTGGTCTATTTTTAATGAATCTCGATAGTAGTGATACACATATTCATAATGTTGAAGCCAAAAGATGCAGAGTTGATAATGATAGTGCAACTTATTTGTGGCACTGCCGTTTAGGTCATATTGGTGTAAAGCGCATGAAGAAACTCCATTCCGATGGACTTTTGGAATCACTTGATTATGAGTCACTTGGTACTTGCGAACCATGCCTCATCGGCAAGATGACTAAAACGCCGTTCTCCGAAACTAGGAGCGAGCAACAGATTTGTTGGAAATCATACATACTGATGTATGTGGTCCGATGAATGTTGAGGCTCGCGGCAGGTATCATTATTTTCTCACCTTCACTGATGATTTGAGCAGATATGGGTATATCTACTTGATGAAACATAAGTCTGAAACATTTGAAAAGTTCAAGGAATTTCATAGTGAAATGGAAAATCATCATAACAAGAAAATAAAGTTTCTACGATCTGATCGTGGAGGAGAATATTTGAGTTACGAGTTTGGTCTTCATTTGAAACAATGCAGAATAGTTTCGCAACTCACGCCACCCGGAACACCACAGCGTAATGGTGTGTCCAAATGTCGTAATCATACTTTAATAGGTATGGTGCGATCTATGATGTCCCTTACTGATTTACAGTTATCATTTTGGGGTTATGCTTTAGAGACAGCTGCATTCATGTTAAATAGGGCACCATCTAAATCCGTTGAGACGACGCCTTATGAACTATGGTTTGTCAAGAAACCAAAGTTGTCATTTCTTAAAGTTTGGGGCTGCGATGCTTATGTGAAAAATCTTCAACCTGATAAGCTCGAACCTACATCGGAGAAATGTGTCTTCATAGGATACCCAAAGGAGACTGTTGGGTACACCTTCTATCACAGATCCGAAGGCAAGACATTTGTTGCTAAGAATGGATCCTTTCTAGAGAGGGAGTTTCTCTAGAAAGAAGTGAGTGGGAGGAAAGTAGAACTTGATGAGGTAACTGTACCTGCTCCCTTATTGGAAAGTAGTCCATCACAAAAACTGGTTCCTGTGACACCTATACCAATTAGTGAGGAAGCCAATGATGATGATCATGAAACTTCAGATCAAGTTACTACCGAACCTCGTAGGTCAACCAGAGTAAGATCTGCACTAGAGTGGTACGGTAATCCTGTTCTGGAGGTCATGTTACTTGACCATGACGAACCTATGAACTATGAAGAAGCGATGATGAGCCTAGATTCCACAAAATCGCTTGAGGCCATGAAATTAGAGATGGGATCCATGTATGAGAACAAAGTGTGGACTTTGGTTGACTTGCCTGATGATCGGCAAGCCATCGAGAATAAATGGATCTTCAAGAAGAAGACTGACGCTGACGGTAACATTACTGTCTACAAAGCTCGACTTGTTGCAAAAGGTTTTCGACAAGTTCAAGGAGTTGACTATGATGAGACCTTCTCACCCGTAGAGATGCTTAAGTCCGTCCGAATCATGTTAGCAATTGCCGCATTTTATGATTATGAAATTTGGCAAATGGATGTGAAGACTGCATTCCTGAATGGACTTCTAGAAGAAGAGTTGTATATGATGCAACCTGAAGGTTTTATCAATCCAAAGGGTGCTAACAAAGTGTGCAAGCTCCAGCGATCCATTTATGGACTAGGCAAGCCTCTTGGAGTTGGAATAAACATTTTGATAGTGTGATCAAAGCATATGGTTTTATACAGAATTTTGGAGAAGCCTGTATTTACAAGAGAGTGAGTGGGAGCTCTGTAGCATTTCTAATATTATATGTGGATGACATATTGTTGATTGGAAATGATATATAATTTCTGGATAGCATAAAAGGATACTTGAATAAGAGTTTTTCAATGAAAGACCTCGGTGAAGCTGCTTATATATTGGGCATCAAGATCTATAGAGATAGATCAAGATGCTTAATTGGACTTTCACAAAGCACATACCTTGATAAAGTTTTGAAGAAGTTCAAAATGGATCAAGCTAAGAAAGGGTTCTTGCCTATGTTACAAGGTGTGAAGTTGAGTAAGACTCAATGCCCGACCACTTTAGAAGATAGGGAGAAAGTGAAAAGTGTTCCCTATGCTTCAGCCATAGGCTCTATCATGTATGCAATGTTGTGTACCAGACATGATGTGTGCCTTGCTATTAGTTTAGCAGGGAGGTACCAAAGTAATCCAGGAGTGGATCACTGGACAACGGTCAAGAACATCCTGAAATACCTGAAAAGGACTAAGGATATGTTTCTCGTTTATGGAGGTGACAAAGAGCTCGTCGTAAATGGTTACGTCGATGCAAGCTTTGACACTGATCCTGACGATTCTAAATCGCAAACCGGATACGTGTTTATATTGAACGATGGAGCTGTCAGTTGGAGCAGTTCTAAACAAAGCGTCATGGAAGGATCTACGTGTGAAGTAGAGTACATAGCTGCTTCGGAAGCAGCAAATGAAGGAGTCTGGATGAAGGAGTTCATATCCGATCTAGGTGTCATACCTAGTGCATCAGGTCCAATGAAAATCTTTTGTGACAATAGTGGTGCAATTGCCTTGGCAAAGGAATCCAGATTTCACAAGAGAACCAAACACATCAAGAGATGCTTCAATTCCATCCGCAATCAAGTCTAGGTGGGAGACATAGAGATTTGCAAGATACATACGTATCTGAATGTTGCAGACACGTTGACTAAGCCTCTCTCACGAGCAAAACATGATCAGCACCAAGGCTCCATGGGTGTTAGAATCATTAATGTGTAATCTAGATTATTAACTCTAGTGCAAGTGAGAGACTAAAGGAAATATGCCCTAGAGGCAATAATAAAGTTATTATGTATTTCCTTATTTCATGATAAATGTTTATTATTCATGCTAGAATTGTATTAACTGGAAACATAATACATGTGTGAATACATAGACAGACAGAGTGTCACTAGTATGCCTCTACTTGACTAGCTCGTCGATTAAAGATGGTTATGTTTCCTAACCATAGACATGAGTTGTCATTTGATAAATGGGATCACATCATTAGGAGAATGATGTGATTGACTTGACCCATTGCGTTAGCTTAGCACTTGATCGTTTTAGTTAACTCCTATTGCTTTCTTCATGACTTATACATGTTCCTATGACTATGAGATTACGCAACTCCCGATTACCGGAGGAACACTTTGTGTTCTACCAAAAATCACAACGTAACTGAGTGATTATAAAGGTGCTCTACAGGTATCTCCGATGGTACTTGTTGAGTTGGCATAGATCGAGATTAGGATTTGTCACTCCGATTGTCGGAGAGGTATCTCTGGGCCCTCTTGATAATGCACATCACTATAAACCTTCCAAGCAATACAACTAAAGAGTTAGTTGTGGGATGATGCATTACGGAACGAGTAAAGATACTTGCCGGTAACGAGATTGAGCTAGGTATTGAGATACCGATGATTGAATCTCGGGCAAGTAACATACCGATGACAAAGGGAACAACGTATGTTGTTATGCAGTTTGACCGATAAAGATCTTCGTAGAATATGTAGGAGCCAATATGAGCATCCAGGTTCCACTATTGGTTATTGACCGAAGACGTGTCTCGGTCATGTCTACATAGTTCTCGAACCTGTAGGGTCCGCACGCTTAACGTTTGGTGATGATCGATATTATGAGTTTATGTGATTTGATGTACTGAAGGTAGTTCGGAGTCCCGGATGTGATCACAGACATGACGAGGAGTCTCGAAATGGTCGAGACATAAAGATTAATATATTGGACGACTATATTCGGATACCGGAAGTGTTCCGGGTGATTTCGGAGGAAACCGGAGTGCCGGAGGGTTACCGGAACCCCCCGGGAGAAGTAATGGGCCACATGGGCCTTAGTGGAGAGAGAGAAGACCGGCCAGGGCAGGCCTCATGCCCCCTCCCCCTCTGGTCCGAATTGGACTAGGAAAGGGGGGGCGCCCCCCTTTCCTTCTCCCTCTCCTCCTTCCTTTCCCCCTCCTAGTAGGAGTAGGAAAGGGGAGTCCTACTCCTACTAGGAGGAGGACTCCTCCTCCTGGCGCGCCCTGCAAGGGCCGGCCGGCCTCCCCCTTGCTCCTTTATATACGGGGGCAGGGGGCACCCTAGGACACACAAGTTGATTGTTCCAAGCCGTGTGCGGTGCCCCCCTCCACCATAATCCACCTCGATCATATCGTAGCGGTGCTTAGGCGAAGCCCTGCGTCAGTAGCAACATCATCACCGTCTTCACGCCGTCGTGCTAACGGAACTCTCCTGTTAAGCTCTGCTGGATCGGAGTTCGTGGGACGTCATCGAGCTGAACGTGTTCTGAACTCGGAGGTGCCGTACATTCGGTACTTGGATCGGTCGGATCATGAAGACGTACGACTACATCAACCGTGTTCTCATAACTCTTCTGGTTACGGTCTACGAGGGTACTTGGACGACACTCTCCTCTCCCGTTGCTATGCATCACCATGATCTTGTGTCTGCTTAGGAAAATTTTGAAATTACTACGTTCCCCAACAATTGGCGGGTTTATCGGGGGTGCCATGAATCTGGCAAGTCCGATCAAGTATTCGGTCTAAACTGGATGGGCCATCTTTGTTTGCCTTGAATGGCTTCTTCCGTTGACCGGGTTTGGAGCCACTTAATCCGGTGTTGACTGCCGTTTCTTGGGTTCCTTCATTATTGTTTTGACGCTTGTGCTTGTCGCGTCGTGGCTTACCATTGCCGTCCCTAGTTTCGGAGGTGCCAGGGTCGCTGGCACTGTTGCTTCTACGAGCAAGCCAGCTATCCTCTCCTGTGCAAAAGTGGGTCATCGGTGCGGTAAGGGCTGCCATGGACTTAGGCTTTTCTTGGCCAAGGTGTCGGGTGAGCCACTCATCTCGGACGCTGTGTTTGAAGGCTGCGAGGGCTTCGGCGTCCGGACAATCAATAATATGGTTCTTTTTGATTAGGAACTTGGTCCAGAGCTGCTGGGCTGATTCCCCGGGTTACTGGATTATATGACTAAGGTCATCGGCATCTGGGGGCCAAACATAGGTACCTTGGAAGTTGTCTCTAAATGCGTCCTCCAAGTCTTCCCAGCTACCGATAGAGTTTTCTGGTAGGCTGTTTAGCCGGTGACGTGCTGGCCCCTTGAGTTTTAGGGGGAGGTACTTGATGGCATGTAGATCATCACTGCGTGCCATATGAATGTGGAGAAGAAAGTATTCAATCCATACTGCAGGATCTATTGTGCTATCATATGATTCGATGTTCATGGGTTTAAACCCTTCTAGGAACTGGTGCTCCATTACTTCATCGGTGAAGCATAGGGTGTGTGTGGCGCCTCTGCATCGGGCAATGTCACAGCGTAGTTCGGATGAAGTCCATATGCATTTTTCGGCCCTGGTGGGGTTGTGTTTGTTGTGCCAGGCCTGATGGTCGTCTTCTCGCGCTTGGGCACGCCCCCTTGATCCGTAGATTGACCTGGTCTGGCCGGCTCTATTGTCCAGGTCCTGGCGTACGTAGGTCATAAGTGTATCCCGGAGATGTTGTTTCTCTGCTCTTATGGCGAGGTGGCATGGGCTGGTGTTCGACTTGAGTTGCTATTCTGTCCCGGCCACGTAGTGGTCAGTCAGGTCCGCCAGCCGCGTTACGTGCGGGTGGTATGGGCTCTGATACGTCTCCGTCGTATCTATAATTTTTGATTGTTCCATGCCAATATTCTACAACTTTCATATACTTTTGGCAACTTTTTATATTATTTTTGGGACTAACATATTGATCCAGTGCCCAGTGTTAGTTCCTGTTTGTTGCATGTTTTATGTTTCGCAGAATATCCATATCAAACAGAGTCCAAACGGGATAAAAAGGACGGAGCTTATTTTTGGAATATTTGTAAAATCTGGGAGAAAGATCAACACGAAATGGTGTCCGAGGTGGGCACGAGGCAGGGGGCGCGCCCCACCACCTAGGCGCGCCCCTGACCCTCGTGGTCCACCCGTAAGGCGGTTGATGCCCTTCTTCGGCCGCAAGAAAGCTAAATTTTGGTAAAAAAATCACGGCAAAGGTTTCGGTCCAATCGGAGTTACGGTTCTCCATATATATATGAAACGGTGAAAGGGCAACAAAACAAAACGCAGAAACAGAGAGAGACAGAGAGACAGATCCAATCTCGGAGGGGCTCTTGCCCCTCCGCCTCCATGGAGGCCATGGACCAGAGGGGAAACCCTTCTCCCATCTAGGGAGAAGGTCAAGGAATAAGAAGAAGGAGGGGGGCTCTCTCCCCCTCGCTTCCGGTGGCGCCAGAACGCCGTCGGGGGCCATCATCATCACCGCAATCTACACCAACACCTCCGCCATCTTCATCAACATCTCCATCACCTTCCCCCCTCTATCTACAGAGTTCCACTCTCCCACAACCCGCTGTACCCTCTACTTGAACATGGTGCTTTATGCTTCATATTATTATCCAATGATGTGTTGCCATCCTATGATGTCTGAGTAGATTTTCGTTGTCCTATCGGTGGTTGATGAATTGCTATGATTGGTTTAATTTGCTTATGGTTATGTCGCTGTCCTTTGGTGCCCATCATATGAGCGCGTGCGTGGATCACACCATAGGGTTAGTTGTATGTTGATAGGACTATGTATTGGACGGCAAGAGTGACAGAAACTTCAACCTAGCATAGAAATTGATGCATACGGGATTGAAGGGGGACCTATATATCTTAATTCTATGGTTGGGTTTTACCTTAAGTTAGTAGTTGCGGATGCTTGCTAATAGTTCCAATCATAAGTGCATAGAATTCCAAGTCAGGGATGACATGCTAGCAGTGGCCTCTCCCACATAAAACTTGCTATCGGTCTAGTAAAGTAGTCAATTGCTTAGGGACAATTTTGCAACTCCTACCACCACTTTTCCACACTCGCTATACTAACTTTATTGCTTATTTACCTAAACAGCCCCTAATTTTTATTTATGTGCACTTTATATTCTTGCAAACCTATCCAAAAACACCTACAAAGTACTTCTAGTTTCATACTTGTTCTAGGTAAAGCGAACGTCAAGCGTGCGTAGAGTTGTATCGGTGGTCGATAGAACTTGAGGAAATATTTGTTCTACCTTTAGCTCCTCCTTGGGTTCGACATTCTTACTTATCGAAAGAGGCTACAATTGATCCCCTATACTTGTGGGTTATCATGACCTTTTTCTGGCACCATTGCCGGGGAGCAATAGCATGGGGTGAATATTCTCGCATGTGCTTGTTTGCTTTATCACTAAGTAATTTTTATTTTCTGTCCTTAGTTGTTCTTTATCTTTAGTTATGGATATGGAACACAAAATACCCAAAAAAATAGGTGTACTTGCTACTCGTGGAGATGAGGAACCTCCTAAAACCCTCGATGCTCGTTATGTGACAGAAATTATGTACTACTTTGATAATCCTGAAAAAAACCTCATTCAATCTGGTAATGGGAGTAACATTGGATCAACGTGAATACTTTAGGGATTATCGCTTGACACAAAAAGGGAAACTATTATGGGATCAAATTTATATATTGAAGTGGTATGCTCGGCAAGTATGCTTGAGATATGATTATACTTGTTGCTCTAGGATGAAGGCTCCACACCTTCCCTTTTCATGTGAATTTAATGATAATGAAACCTTGGCTTCTTATGCTAGAGGTATATATGATTACTATGATGTGGAACAAATAGAAGAATTTGTTGCCTTTAAGGGTGCTTATGGAATTGAATCTTTGTTTGAAAAGTATGAAGCTTTTGATGATGATGTTTATAGGCCTGAAAATATAGCTATCCTAAAATATTGCTATGATAATTATGGATATAATTCCTATATTAATGCGCTTATTGAGAAAGTCTCCGCTGTCCAAGAAGAGACTAATATTTTGCAGGAATCTATGGAAGAAGAAGTTGATGAAACTGTGAGCTCATTGGATGAAAAAGATGAGGAGGAGAGCGAAGAACAAAAGGAGGAAGAGCGGATTGATCACCCGTGCCCACCTTCTAATTAGAGTAACTCTTCAACTCATACATTGTTTAATTCCCCTTCATGCTTACCGAAGGATGAATGCTATGATAATTGCTATGATCCCGTTGATTCTTTTCAAATATCCCTTTTTGATGATGCTTGCTATGCTTGTGGCCAAGATGCCAATATGAATTATGCTTATGGATATGAACTTGATATAGTTCCTTACGTTAAATATTGAATTGTTACTATTGCACCCACGCATGATAGTCCTATTATCTTTTTGAATTCTCCAAACTACACTATATCGGAGACGTTTGCACTTATTAAGGATTATATTGATGGGTTGTGTTTTACTATTACACATGATGATTTTGATGAATATAATATGCATGTGCTTGCTGCTCCTACTTGCAATTATTATGAGATAGGAACTATATCTCCACCTCTCTATGTTTCTAATATGATAAAATTGCAAGAAACTGCTTATACTATGCATTGGCCTTTACTAGGTGTGCATGAATTGTTCTTTTATGACATGCCGATGCATAGGAAGAGAGTTAGACTTCGTCATTGCTTGATATATGTTGCTTTGTGCTCACTACTAAATTACAAACCATTGCTAATTAAAATTGGCTTTGATATACCTTGGGATCCGGGTGGATTCACTACTTGAGCACTATATGCCTAGCTTAATGGCTTTAAAGAAAGCGCTGCCAGGGAGACAACTAGGAAGTTTTAGAGAGTCATTTATTTCTGTTGAGTGCTTTTATATAGTTTAAAAACAAAATAAAATAAATAGGGGAACCCAAAACTTTTTCAAAAAGGAAAGTGAAAGTGAGAAAGACAAGCATTGTTGAAGTGGGAGAGCTCCTTGAACTTTGTTCATGCTCACGGCAACTTTGTGAATCTTGATTACAGAAACTTTTCAACAAAAATAATTATCCCCTTGTACAATTACATTGTATTATAAAAATAATGTGCCAAGGTTTGCCTTTTTTTAGGATGTTTACATTTACTTGATGGTTTGTACGGTGCAAGACATAAACTTTGGCTATAGTGCACGATTTTACATTTTTTTGCTGGAACGTCAAATGGTTCTGATTATTTTTGCATTGTATTTCTATACAAATTTTTTATTTTTCCTAATTTTGGTAGAATTTTTCAAGTATGAGAAGTATGGTGAATGTTCAGATTATTACAGACTATTCTGTTTTAGACAGATTCTGTTTTTGATGCATAGTTTGCTTGTTTTGATGAAACTATCAATTCCTATCAGTGGATTAAGCCATGAAAAAGTTATATTACAGTAGACACAATGCAAAAATAAAATATGAATTGGTTTGCAAAAGTACTTAGAGTAGTGATTTGCTTTATTATACTAACGGATCTTACCGAGTTTTCTGTTGAAGTTTTGTGTGGATGAAGTGTTCGATGATCGAGAAGGTCTCAATGTAAGAAGAAGGAAGAGAGGCAAGAGCTCAAGCTTGGGGATTCCCGAGGCACCCCAAGTAAATATTCAAGGAGACTCAAGCGTCTAAGCTTGGGGATGCCCCGGAAGGCATCCCCTCTTTCTTCAACAAGTATCGATATGTTTTCGGATTGTTTCGTTCATGCGATATGTGCAATCTTGGAGCGTATTTTGCATTTAGTTTTCATTTTTCTTTATGCACCATGCTGGTATGAGATAGTCCTTGGTTGATTTATAGAATGCTCTTTGCACTTCACTTATATCTTTTGAGTATGGCTTTATAGAATGCTTCATGTGCTTCACTTATATCATTTGAAGTTTGGATTGCCTGTTTCTCTTCACTTAGACAACCGCCATTTGTAGAATGCTCTTTTGCTTCACTTATATTTGTTAGCGTGGGCATGTAGAAAGAATTAAACTCTCTTGCTTCACTTATATCTATTTAGAGAGATGACAGGAATTGGTCATTCATATGGTTAGTCATAAAATCCTACATAAAACTTGTAGATCACTGAATATGATATGTTTGATTCCTTGCAATAGTTTTGCGATATAAAGAAGGTGATATTCGAGTCATGCTAGTGGGTAGTTGTGGATTATTAGAAATACTTGTGTTGAGGTTTGTGATTCCCGTAGCATGCACGTATGGTGAACCGTTATGTAACGAAGTCGGAGCATGATTTATTTAATGATTGTCTTCCTTATGAGTGGCGGTCGGGGACGAGCGATGGTCTTTTCCTACCAATCTATCCCCCTAGGAGCATGCGTGTAGTACTTTGTTTTGATGACTAATAGATTTTTGCAATAAGTATCTGAGTTCTTTATGACTAATGTTGAGTCCATGGATTATACGCACTCTCACCCTTCCACCATTGCTAGCCTCTCTAGTATCGCGCAACTTTCGCCGGTACCTTAAACCCACCATATACCTTCCTCAAAACAGCCACCATACCTACCTATCATTGCATTTCCATAGCCATTCCAAGATATATTGCCATGCAACTTCCATCATCATCATATACATGACTTGAGCATTCATCGTCATATAGCTTTGCATGATCGTAAGATAGCTAGCATGATGTTTTCATGGCTTGTCTGTTTTTTGATGTCATTGCTGTGCTAGATCATTGAACATCCCGGTACACCGCCGGACGCATTCATATAGAGTCATATCTTTGTTCTAGTATCGAGTTGTAATATCAAGTTGTAAGTAAATAAAAGTGTGACGATCATCATTATTAGAGCATTGCCCCAGTGAGGAAAGGATGATGGAGACTATGATTCCCGCACAAGTCGGGATGAGACTCCGGACGAAAAAAAGAGAGAAAGGCCAAAAAAAGAGAAGTCCCAAAAAATAAAAATAAAAAATGAGAGAAAAAGAGAGAAGGGGCAATGTTACTATCCTTTTACCACAGTTGTGCTTCAAAGTAGCACCATGTTCTTCATATAGAGAGTCTCTTGAGTTATCACTTTCATATACTAGTGGGAATTTTCATTATAGAACTTGGCTTGTATATTCCGATGTTGGGCTTCCTCAAACGCCCGAGGTCTTCATGAGCAAGCAAGTTGGATGCACACCCACTTAGTTTCAGTTTGATCTTTCATACACTTATAGATCTAGTGCATCCGTTGCATGGCAATCCCTACGCACTCACATTGATATCTATTGATGGGCATCTCCATAGCCCGTTGATACGCCTAGTTGATGTGAGACTATCTCCTCCTTTTTGTCTTGTCCACAACCACCATTCTATTCCACCTATAGTGATATGCCCATGGCTCACGCTCATGTATTGCGTGAAAGTTGAAAAGGTTTGAGAACGTCAAAAGTATGAAACAATTGCTTGGCTTGTCATCGGGGTTGTGCATGATGTGAATATTTTGTGTGGTGAAGATGGAGCATAGCCAGACTATATGATTTTGTAGGGATAACTTTCTTTGGCCATGTTATTTTGAAAAGACATGATTGCTTTATTAGTAGGCTTGAAGTACTATTGCTTTTATGTCAAATGATAGACTATTGCTTTGAATCACTCGTGTCTTAATATTCATGCCATGATTAGACATATGATCAAGATTATGCTAGGTAGCATTCCACATCAAAAATTATTTTTTTTATCATTTACCTACTCGAGGACGAGCAGGAATTAAGTTTGGGGATGCTGATACGTCTCCATCATATCTATAATTTTTGATTGTTCCATGCCAATATTGTACAACTTTCATATACTTTTGGCAACTTTTTATATTACTTTTGGGACTAACATATTGATCCAGTGTCGAGTGCCAGTTCCTGTTTGTTGCATGTTTTATGTTTTGTAGAATATCCATATCAAACGTAGTCCAAACGGGATAAAAACGGACGGAGCTTATTTTTGGAATATTTGGAAAATAGGGGAGAAAGATCAACGCGAAACGGTGTCCGAGGTGGGCACGAGGCAGGGGGCACGGCCCAACCCCTGGGTGCGCCCCTGACCCTCATGGTCCACCCGTAAGGCGGTTGATGCCCTTCTTCGGCCGCAAGAAAGCTAATTTTTGGTAGAAAATCACGGCGAAGGTTTCAGTACAATCGGAGTTACGGATCTCTCTATATATATGCGAAACGGTGAAAGGGCAACAGAATAGAACGCAGAAACAGAGAGAGACAGAGAGACAGATCCAATCTCAGAGGGGCTCTCGCCCCTCTGCCTCCATGGAGGCCATGGACCAGAGGGGAAACCCTTCTCCTATCTAGGGAGAAGGTCAAGGAAGAAGAATAAGAAGGAGGGGGCTCTCTCCCCCTCGCTTCCGGTGGCGCCGGAACGCCGCCGGGGGCCATCATCATCACCGCAATCTACACCAACACCTCCGCCATCTTCACCAACATCTCCATCACCTTCCCCCCTCAATCTATAGCAGTCCACTCTCCCGCAACCCGTTGTACCCTCTACTTGAACATGGTGCTTTATGCTTCATATTATTATCCAATGATGTGTTGCCATCCTATGATGTCTGAGTAGAATTTGGTTGTCCTATCGGTGGTTGATGAATTGCTATGATTGGTTTAATTTGCTTGTGGTTATGTTGTTGTCCTTTGGTGCCCATCATATGAGCGCGCACGTGGATCACACCATAGGGTTAGTTGTATGTTGATAGGACTATGTATTGGAGGGCAAGAGTGACAGAAACTTCAACCTAGCATAGAAATTGATGCATATGGGTTGAAGGGGGACCAATATATCTTAATGCTATGGTTGGGTTTTACCTTAATGAACGTTAGTAGTTGCGGATGCTTGCTAATAGTTCCGATCATAAGTGCATAGAATTCCAAGTCAGGGATGACATGCTAGCAGTGGCCTCTCCCACATAAAACTTGCTATCGGTCTAGTAAAGTAGTCAATTGCTTAGGGACAATTTCGCAACTCCTACCACCACTTTTCCACACTCGCTATACTAACTTTATTGCTTCTTTACCTAAACAGCCCCTACTTTTTATTTACATGCACTTTATATTCTTGCAAACCTATCCGAAAACACCTACAAAGTAATTCTAGTTTCATACTTGTTCTAGGTAAAGCGAACGTCAAACGTGCGTAGAGTTGTATCGGTGGTCGATAGAACTTGAGGGAATATTTGTTCTACCTTTAGCTCCTCGTTGGGTTAGACACTCTTACTTATCGAAAGAGGCTACATTTGATCCCCTATACTTGTGGGTTTTCATGCTCCAGCGCCTCATCGTCGAATTGGGGCAGCAGTTTACGCTTCGGGTAACTCTTCGTTGGGCGTTCGAGGCCGTATTCTTCGGCTGCCAGGACATTAGTCCATCTGTCGTTGAGCAGATCTTGGTCAGCTTGAAGCTGTTGCTGCTTTTTCTTTAGGCTTCTAGCAGTGGATATTAGCTGGCGCTTAAAGCGCTCTTGTTCGAGGGGTTCCTCTGGCACGATGAAATCTTCGTCGTCAACGCACACGTTGTCCTTGGAGAGTGGTAGTTAGTTGCTATCCTCCGAGTATTCGTTCCCTGCTTGATCATCAGGGTCAATTTGCCCATCTTCCCGGTCATCCTTTTCGGATGTTGGTTCGATGGGGTCTTCTTGGTCTTCGGCGTTCTCCGGAGTGTCATCGTCTCTGGTGTCGTATTGCTGTTTTTTCCATGATGCTATTTAGAGTGGCGCCTCTTTCGTCGGTGCTTTGGTGGTATCTCAAGAAGTTTGTCCTCGACTGGATCCTTCTCATCATCGTCGTCACCCTTTTTAGGTGTGTCCACCATGTACACATCGTATGAGGAAGTGACTGTCCAGCGTCCGGTGAACGGCGGGTTTTGGGCATGTTCCTCTCCGGCATCGTCGTTCGTACTGTCGATGTCTTCAGAGGCGTAGTCGAGCATGTCGGTTAGGTCCTTGACAGTGGCTATAAAGTGGGTGGTGGGTGGGAAGTAAAATTCCCTATTTTCAGCCCCTAGTCCAGGCTAGGCGCAATTCGGAAGCGGTTCCTCTGTGATGGCGAGGGATCGCATTAGATCCAGAGCCTCGTTTAAGAGCGAGGTTTGGATGGGGACCGAAGTTCCCCGGCCGAGCTCACAAGACACGGACTACGAGGGTCCGGAGCTAGTGTCCAGAGAAGAGTCCAGCTTTGTGATGGCTGCTAGTGGCGCTATCATCTCCGGTTCTCCAGCGTTGAGCTCTATAGCCGCAAATAGTCCAGCGGGCTCTAGACTCCCGTCTTCAGACCTGGTGATGCGCTCCGGATCTAAGGCTGGAGCAGTGGTTGGAGCCGCGAACCCTTGGAAGATCAAGTCTCCTCGGATGTCGGCGACATAGTTTAGACTTCCAAAACTGATCTGGTGACCAGGGGCATAGCTGTCAATCTGCTCTAGATGGCCAACCGAGTTGGCCCGTAGTGCGAAGCCGCCGAATACGAAGATCTGGCCGGGGAGAAAAATCTCCTTCCCGGCAGCATTGTTCTAGATGATCAATGAAGCCATCGAGCCTTTCAATGACGGCACAGTGGAACTCTCAATGAAAGCACCAATGTCGGTGTCAAAACCGGTAGATCTCGGGTAGGTGGTCCCGAACTGTGCGTCTAAGGATCGAATGTAACAGGAGACAGGGACACGGTGTTTACCCAGGTTTGGGCCCTCTTGATGGAGGTAATACCCTACGTCCTGCTTGATTGACTTTGATGAGTATACGGGTTACAAGAGTTGATCTACTATGAGATCGTAATGGCTAAACCCTAGATGTCTAGCCTGTATGATTATGATTGCCTCTATGGACTAAACCCTCCGGTTTATATAGACACCGGAGGGGGCTAGGGTTGTACAAAGTCGGTTTACAGAGAAAGGAATCTTCATATTCACACACCAAGCTTGCCATCCATGCAAAGGAGAGTCCCATCCGGACACGGGGAGAAGTCTTCCGTCTTGTATCTTCTTGGCCCATCAATCCGGCCCACATCACATAGCCCGGACGCCCAAGGACCCCCTAATCCAGGACTACCGCACCTTCTGCGGGTGACCTGCGACGCATCAAGCAGCAGCCGGGGAAACCCTTCAGAAGTACATCCAGTGCTTCAATAGCGTTTGCCTCAAGATCCCCAAGGTTTTAGACGAGGCCATCATCTCGGCGTTCTCCGATGGCATCTGCGATGTCAAGATGAAGGAGGAGCTCACCATCCATGAGGACCTGTGCACAGCACTGGAGATGTTCAGCATGGCAACCAAATGCGCGAGATCTGTAGAAGGACGCCTCTCCCTCCTCGAGCTCCCAGCGGCTGACCCGGAAGACAAGAAGGCCAAGGCCAAGGACATGAAGCGCAAAGGGGCGGCCGTGCTCGCGGCTGAACCGGAGATGAAGCGCGGCTGCGACTACCTAGAGTCATCCAAGGGCAGCCGTCTGTTCTGTGTCTTCCACAACATACACAGCCACAACACCAATGATTGTCAGGAGCTCAGGGCCATCCGCGACGGGCGCCTCGGTCAACGCCCCGAGCGCAATGATTGAGGCTATGGCCGCGGAGGAGGTCGAAGTGGAGGACGCTGGGACAACCACGGCCCCCGCCAGGAGTGGCGAGATCAGGCTCGTAAGGACCACTGGCAGGGCTAGCCTCGCGAGGGCGCCTGGAGAGATCAGCCTTGTGAGGACCGTCCTCAGGGCAATGCCGGCCTTCCTCCGCTGCCACTACCACCAAGAAGGAATGGCGACAACCACCAAGACAAGGGGGTTGGGGGCTTCCAGGAGCCACGCGCCATCGCCTGCATCTTGGGCGGCGCTCAGGCCCCGGCCTCTTAGCGCATCTTCAAGCAGTTCGCTCGCGAGGTGAACACGGCCCTTCCCAGGCTCGAGGCTACACGTCCGCTCAGGTGGTCCAAGTGCACCATCACCTTCATCTCGTCCGACCAGCTCAAGTGTGCGGCAACTGCCGGCGCCCTCCTGATGCTTTGCTTGCTCATCATCGGCAATGTCCTTGTCACCAAGACCCTCAGCGATGGCGATGCGGGGCACAATGTTCTTTCCATCGAGACATTCGATCGACTCCAAGTGTCGTATGATCAGCTGCAGCTCACCAAGCCTTTCTCAGGGGTGACCGACTGCTCCACCACCCCGATAGGGCAGATCCACCTCCCTGTCACCTTCGGCCAACACAAAAACTACCGCACCGAGCTCATCGACTTCGACGTCGCCCACATCCGCCTTCCGTACAATGCCATCCTTGGATATCTAGCCCTGGCCAAGTTCATGGTGGTGACTCATCATGGCTACAATGTCCTCAAGATGCCAGGGAACCGCGACATCATCACGATCACCTGCTAGGAGAAGGACGCGGTGTGCTCCCTCGAGCATGCCTACCAGGTTGCGGCGGTCGAAGACCCAGACAACGAAGGCGTCATCTACCCTCCCGAGGCTGTCCCAAGAAGAAGAAGAAGCTGCTCCGCCAAGAGCCTCAGGAGAGCAGGGTCTCTAGCAGCACCACCCCAGGACCTACGCCCACGAATGGGGCGCCTCCCTCTCTTGCATAGGAAAGCACGTCCGATGCCCTTAGGCTGGGCTCGGGGACTCTCTTTTGGAGGGCCACTGACTTAGCCAATGTCACAAGGGAGGCGTTTGGGCACCACATGGAGGCATGCTTCGCCGCACGCTTCCCTCATGAGGGCACAAGGCATGGGGTGCCAGGTGCTCAGGAGTTCATCACCAAGGCGACCGAGGAGGTTCAAGAGGCGAGAGCCATGCGTGGCGACCGCCGCCCACCACCTGGCACGGCTCCTTGTCCTGGCGAGGACAACGAGCTGGGCGTCTGCGTCAACATTCCAGGGCTCAACAGAGTTGCATCCCAGGAGCGCTTCTGGCCATCGTGTGTTGGTCGGTGTGAGGGCCCCCCTCACAGCTACGTTCGCATGCCTTTTGGCCTGCCGAGCGCAGCTATTACCTTCCAGCGTCGCCTGAGGAGCATCGTGGTGGCTCAGGAGACCAGGCACCACGCGGTCCTGGCGGAGATGGCGACGGTTCTTCACGAGCCTCCCGAGGTTCAGGACCCAGGCGGCTCGTGAGGAGTGACCTCTTCAGCACGCATCTTCAGCTACTCCAACATCTCTTCAGCGACGGAGCCAGGTGACATTTTCCAGTTTATTTAGTTGGGGGCACCCCACGAGCTGCATTATCCCTAGGTCGCATGGGCCTGTCCCTGCGAAATGTATCCTTTTGCATCTTTAATTTGCTCTGTTGGGGGCGCCCCTCGGGCTGCATCATCCCCAGGTCGCGTGGGTCTGTCCCTGTGGCATGTGCCATTTTGCATCTATCAAAACTAGTGTTATCTCCTTCCATGAGGTGATTTATGTTATCACCTGCTTGCTTGTTGCCCTTCGCGGCTTCCCACATTGTTGACCGGTCTCCTGCTCATCCCACAGCAGGGGCTACATGTGCTGGCATGGCGCTTATGCTTGGGTTCGTCCCTGCAATGCTGACAAACCTGAGAGATCAAGCTCTGGCTCGTGGCCCGCTCCGCGCACGTCACCTCACCAGATCCTCAATGCCTTCATCTCCTTGTGGAAAGATCAGTGGCAGGGTAGCAAAACGTGATTATGAGTTATATTCTCCTCTCAGACTAACCCGCAGGAATCTCCAGAGCTTAACTACAGGCAGCCCCGCCGGCCGCCCCCTTTTTTACGTGATTCGCTTGCGTGTTAAAGGGGGGCTCCTGAGCATCGCGCCTCAGGAGCTCCTACTGACTCTCCAGCCCTCACCCCCTGGCCTTGAGCACGGCATCGCGACCTGGCATACCAGCGGCGGCTTAGCCTTGCTCGAGGGTCGAGACCCGAGGATGCAGAGCATTTAGATGAGAAAGGAAAGGGGAGGCCGGCGTGAGCCCTGCCTAGTAGCACCACCGCTAAAGCGAAAATCGGGCGTCGCATAAGGAACCACCTCAGGCTTGCCAAAAGATAAGTCACCCATGCATGACGGCGCGAATCTCTTCGCCCGATGTTCTCCGCTCTCATAAACTCGCTCCGGCAACGCTACTTCCCTTTTCGGCCTCCAGGGAGCTGCTTGCATGCCGAAGGGGACCTCTTGAGCATCGCGCCTCAGAAGCTCTTACCGGACCTCGGGCCACTCACCTCGTGGCCTTGACCATGGCATCGCGACCTGGCATACCAGCAATGGATAAAGCCTACCTGGGGACTGGGACCTGCCACAGTAGAGCGCTAAGCTACCGTGAGAATGAAAAGGGGGAACAATGCCGAAGCGGGACACACAACTACAACCTTATACTTGAAATAATAAACTTCGAAGCAAAAGCATTACAAGATTCTTTTTACATGCCCCCGCGGGGTTTTCCTTGATTCCTCGCAGGGGAAAAAAGAATAAAAACTTCAAGGAGCCCTGGCTATGGGCAACACCGTCGACGCCATCATCAACAGTGGGCCATGCGAGGCCTGCGCCAACCCCATCCAGATCATCGTCGACGTCGAGCGGATGCCGCTGCCGCGCTCCAGGCACGACGAGAACTCGGAGGCACGTAGCTCTCGTCGCTCGACCCCGGGGACTCACTGGGCTCAGGAGAGCCGCTGAACTCCCAGGAATCGTTGCTGCTACTGGAGGAGTTGTTGACAGGACCGGAAGCAGGCTCGGCGCCCGCTGCCACGCCATGCTGGCAGCTTCCCCCAGGGCAGCACTCCAAGCGGCGGCCTTCCTCGTCAAAGACCTTGAAGAACAGCGTGGAAGCGCCATTGTACTCAAAGTGGATGGCGAGGGCCCCGCCCGCACGGCAGGCACGGCCAACCTCGCCCCATCCTCGGGTCATGAAGATGCCTCCCGGAGGGACGGCCTCGACCTCCGCCCCCGTGGCTAGGCTGCAGCACCCGGCGTGCTGCAGCCACAAGTCAAGCGGCCCCTCGGCAGCATCTCCTCAGCGAAGAACCACGGGAATCAGATCCAAGTGTGTGGTGGCATTGCCGCCCATATCACGAACTCACGCGAGGTGCCCTCGGTGTGGGTTCTCGGGCCGGCCGGCCGCGCAGCCTCAGCCTGGCCACCGTGGCCATGGCCCGCGCGGCGCTGGGCACTGCTGCCCTCTCCAGGACCCTGCGCTCGGGCGTATAAAGGGAGCGGGAAGCCAGGCGGTGGCCGCTCATACCAAGGCCGCGCCACCTCCTGTCTCTCCCCGGCATCGCGAGTATGACTAAACCTCTTCTTTGGCGGGAGTGGTTTAGGCTCCTCTCGAGGGGCCTTCCCTTTTTCCGTCACGGAGAACCTTCTGATCGGCGCCATGGGAGCTGTAGCAAGATGGAGAGACGAGAAAGAAGAAGAAGTAGACATCAAGAAGACTGCGATGAGCAAAGGGGGCTCCGCCCCTCCCCTCATTTATAGCCAAGAGGAGGCCAACCGCCGGCATCCACGATCGCACATAATGATGGTTTTTCTCTGCATGCAGCAGATTATCGTCATGTTGAACGGTTGTCGAGGCAGCATGGGGAAGTGGAGGCGCCCACGTCCCATTAATCACCACGCGTCAACCAAGGCTGCAGGCGGTTGGGGCTCGCGGTAGTCCGCCCTTGCCCTTTGGCTTCGCCTCGAAGCCAAGATCAAGCGCGCCTTAGGCTCGGGGGCTACTGTGGGCATCCTGGGAATGGGGGTACCCAGACTTGCCTGCCTGCGGCCCATGACGTGGCTCCATCGATGGCCCGGTACGGCCCAGCTTCGGCAACAACTACTCAAGACCCTCGCGAGGGGCCAAGCCTCGTGAGGCGGACGACACCAAGACCTCCCTGGGGGCCGGCCTCACTAGGCTGGCTCCCGAGGAGCGGAGATATCAAAGCAAGGTGCATCTCGCGAGGTTCATATGACATGAGCCATGACAACCAAGGCCAGGCGGGTGCCAACGGACGTAGCGCACCAGTTTACCGATTGGTGCCAAGGAGGCAAACGCAGATGCGGAGTCCCGAGGAATCAAGCAAAGGTTTCCTCTCTACTCCACACAATAGACTATTCTGACCACCGTAAGTAACGTGGAATCACTGGTTCAACGGCATTGACAGCCCTCTTGTGAAGCTTCTGGTCCCTCTTGCACAAGCTAGTGGTAAACACATGATATTGCCCACTATTCAACTGTTTTGGGTTGCTCTGATATCCTGACTGTTGCTGCTGATTACCTTGGCCGGGTTGTGGATTATAACCTCATTGGTTACCCATATGACCCTCATCGTGAAAGCCGCCTGAACCGGCACCCGGGCCATGAAAGCCGCCTCCACCTGAACCGCCGCCAGGGTCGTGACCTCCATCAAATGCATTTGAATTTTTAAACACCTTCATGATTGTACATTCCTTCCACAGATGGGTGGCTGGCTTCTCCTGGGTGCCGTGTCTTGGACAAGGTTCATTCAATAGTTGCTCAAGGGTGGGACCTGACCCGCCCGACCGAGGGGGTTGCCTACCCTTGCGCCGTTGATTGTTGCCCTACGCATTGGTGTTAGCCACAAATTCGTCAGTCTTACGTTTATTACCTCCTTGATTTGACAGGTTATGCTAGTGACCCTTGTCGTTGCTGTTCTTTTTTCCCTTCCCTGTCTTTTCTTCATTAGACACAGGGTCCTTGGTACTATCAGAATCAGCATACTTCACGAGAGCCGCCATCAACTGGCCCATGTCATTGCAGTCACGTTTAAGCCGCCCCAGCTTTTGCTTTAGAGGTTCAAAACGGCAATTTTTCTCCAACATTAAGACTGCCGAGCCAGCATCCATCTTATCAGATGAATGAATTATCTCCTTGACCTGGCGCACCCAATGGGTTGTGGACTCCCCTTCCTCTTGCTTACAGTTAGTCAGGTCCAGGATTGACATAGGTTGCTTACATGTGTCCTTGAAGTTTTGAATGAACCGAGCCTTCAACTCCGCCCATGAGCCGATGGAATTGGGTGGCAACCCTTTCAACCAAGTGCGAGCTGTTCCATCCAACATCATGGTGAAGTACTTAGCCATCGCTGCATCGCTGACCTCCAAAAGCTCCATTGCCATCTCATAACTCTCAATCCATGCCCCAGGCCGCAAATCGTCCATGTAGTTAGGCACTTTACGAGGTCCCTTGAAGTCCTTAGGTAAGCGTTCATTATGTATAGCCGGCACCAAGCAAGGAACGCCTCCGGTCCTTGTAGCTACTCCTGCCTCAACGGAGGTTGAGTCTGATGAGCCGCCTGCGCAGCTGCCAGTTGAATCGCCCGCTCAGCCTCTTGTCAAATCCTCTCTTGATCCGCTAAGTTAAGGGCTCCCGCCTGCACCTGCTCATGCCTACGCGGCTAGTTGCGGCGTTGAGCATTGCTTGACATCTCAGTTGAGTCCATATGCCTGATATAGCTCGGGCTCTGGCTCGGGCGAGGGGTTGAATGGATTCTGTCTCGACTATAAGAGTACGCATCCTACTGTGCCAGAGCTGTCTGAAGAAGCTCCCTCACCCTTCGTGTCTCGACTGCGGTCGGAGAGTCGCCTTCCATCGGGAGAGCCGCCAAACGAGCCGACGCAGCAATGAGGTTTTCCAAAGGATTGGAGAAGTGACCCGGCGGGGTTGGCGCATAATGAGGCGGAGCGCTATGCATGCGAGGCGGTTCCATGGCCCGTGGCTGAACCGGTGCTCCGGGTGTCGTGATCCGATTTGCCTCCGGCGGATTACTTGGACCGGCCCCAGGTGTATGGAAAAGGTTCCTAGGATCGAGCGTCAGAGGTAGACGTGATTGAGTTTTCTGGTGCCTTCTCCTCATGACCTCGTTTGACGCGTTTAGATCCATGGAGAGCCGGAAAGTTTCTGCTTGAAGCTGCTGAGCACGAGCGTCCAAAGCCGCCCGCTCCGCGGCCATCCTGACCTCTTCAACCGCTAAGTTTTCCTTAGCCTGTGCCATCTCTTCGCGCACCCGTTCCACCTCCGCATCATGCTGAACTTTATCCGCCGGTTCCACCATGGCAGTCAATAGGGTCGTCAGCTTATCCATGAGGTCCATTAGTATCTGAGCCGGGGAGCGCACGGGGTCTCCTCACCCGGCCGCTATTGACCCGGTGGTCGTCACTACCGCAGTCGTGGAGTTCTGCCCGGGTTGGGTGCCTGTCATGAAAACTCCAGCTCGATTTGGCGGCTCAAAGGGGTCTGGAATACTGCTGCCATCGGAACAGCCCCCAAGCATGCCCTCCTGCAGCTGATACAACGAGTCCATCTCGCCTGTTGATGACGTAGCGTCCGAACAGAGGGCCATCTCACCGCCATCCACTGATCCTTCCGAGTATTCACCTCCATGGATGCAACCCACAAAAGCATGGTTTACGGCGGGTCGAGCCTGGGCGGGTCTCGCACGCTGAGCCGTCTGGATGATGTTGGTGCAGATGTCCAGCTCAGGGCCTGATTCGCCGATCTGGCCGATGAAGACATGAATCCCGTCGAAGGGGACCCGGTACCCGTACTCAATTGAGCCGGCCTCGGGGCCCCAGCCTTTGTCGTCGATGTAGAGCTTGCCACGACGACTCTTGGTCATCCGGCCCACAACATATCTGAGGGAGTCCTGGATTAGGGGGTGTCCGGATAGCCGGACTATACCTTCAGCCGGACTCCTGGACTATGAAGATACAAGATTGAAGACTTCGTCCCGTGTCTGGAAGGGACTTTCCTTGGCATGGAAGGCAAGCTTGGCGATACGGATATATAGATGTCCTACCATTGTAACCGACTTTGTGTAACCCTAACCCTCTCCAGTGTCTATATAAACCAGAGGGTTTTAGTCCATAGGACAACATACAGAACAACAATCATACCATAGGCTAGCTTCTAGGGTTTAGCTTCTCTGATCTCGTGGTAGATCTACTCTTGTACTACCCATATCATCAATATTAATCAAGCAGGACGTAGGGTTTTACCTCCATCGAGAGGGCCCGAACCTGGGTAAAACTTCGTGTCCCTTGCTTCCCGTTACCATCCGGCCTAGACGCACAGTTCGGGACCCCCTACCCGAGATCCGCCGGTTTTGACACCGACATTGGTGCTTTCATTGAGAGTTCCTCTGTGTCGTCGCCATCAGGAATGAGCCTCGCCCCGTCTTTAAAGACGGCACCGTTGCTAAGGGAGCTTTGGCTGTCGGCCAAACCCTCCGGCTAGGTGGTTTTCTTATGACCGCTTGTTCGGCTTCTGCGCCGACGATGACCTCTCGAGCCATCGAAAACAATCTTCATGTCAGCTCGGAACTCGCCGAGTAATTAGATCCAATGGAGCTCTCCTCCATAAATGAGCTCTTGGATCGCATCGCCGCCCTGGGAGTCGCTATGGATACGACCAGATTGGGCCTAAGCCCGATCTGAGAGAGATTAACTCTCCCCAAGTCACCCATCACGTTGCCGTGGTAGAGGGACAGTGCGGCGACCCCTCATCTATCTTAAGGACTAGCTACGTCCGAATTCCTGATCCCTCCAAGCCGGATACCCGTGGAGGGGAGGATATCACTCAAGACCTGAACTTAGAGTCAGGCGACGGACTGGATTCATTGGACAACATCCAGGAATCCAAATTTTCGAGTTCGGAAATTCCTCGGCCTCTGAGCCTCAGATGGGGTGAGGCTCCGGGTTAAATCCCACCCACCCACCCGAACATAAGCGATCTATCCCAAATTAGGCAAGAGCCCGAAGAAACAGTACATCATTACTAGGCCAGATTCCTCCTAGTTATGAATAGGATAAAAGACTGCCACGAGGAAGACGCAATCTCACTCTTCTGCAATAATTGCACGGGCAAGGGAATCCTCAACGCCATAAGTCGCCGTGATATTACACGCTTCGCTGACTTGGCGTCCATTGTACGAAAGTATTGTGCAATGGAAAGCGCCTGGAAAACCAAAATAAAATTTTGGGACGATCCGGCCCTGAATACAAACCCAGTCCTAAATAAAAGGGTGCATCATCACCAGACACCCGGGTCAAACGCCAAAAAGCAAAAACCCTCTACAGGGCATGGAACCGTACTGGAAGGATGGCTTAATGGACCCTGAAAAATTCATAGTACAGAGGACGCCACACCAACTCACAGCCTTAGAGCATGTTGGATACTCCGGCAGGTGGCCAAAATTGGCGAAGATCTCCTAATTCCGGAGGCCACAGAAAGCCACCCCAGAGACACCAATACGGTATTAACAGTCTTCGAGACTTTCGCATCAAATAACATGCGAAAAAGGACACTCCGCAGCCTTGCCAAAGTCTACCAAGTAGCAACAATAAACCCATGGAGTGACACGGCTATTACCTTTAACGCCAATGATGAACCTAAATTCCGAACAGCCCGAGTACCAGCCGCATTGGTCCTCAGTCCAATAGTGGACGGCTTTCGTCTTACCAAGGTACTCATGGACGGCGGCAGCGGATTGAACCTCATTTATGAGGAAACCCTACAAAAAATGGAAATAGACTAGAACCGCGTTGAGCGAAGCAGCACAACCTTTAGAGGAATAATCCCCAGTCGGGAAGTGCGCTGTATAGGAAAAATCACACTAGATGTGGTGTTCGGCATGCCAGATAATTACAAGTCTGAAGAGGTCACGTTCCATGTGGCTCCGTTCAGCAGCGGTTATCACGCTCTGCTAGGGTGGGAAGTGTTTACAGTCTTCCAAGCAATACCCCATTACGGGTACATGAAGCTCAAGATGCCCGGGCCCAACGGGATCATCACTCTCGCTAGTGATCCGGACATAGCACTCCACGCCGAAAACAAGATAGCTGCACTGGCCCTCGAGGCACTATCCGAAGCCCTAGCGGCTGAGGAACTGACTGCGCTGCACTCCACGGTGAATAGGGACAATGTGGTACTCGACAAAATTCCAGGTCCATCCAACGGACCCCAATAAAACAGCTTCCATCGGGGCACAGTTAAACCCTAATGTAGATGCCGCACTACGAGAGTTCCTACGAGAGAACTAGGACATTTTCGCCTGGCACCCTTCAGACATGCCAAGAATCCCACGCAGGCTGGCCAAGCACAGCCTAAATATCCAAAAAGGATTCAAACCTGTCAAGCAAGCTCTTCGGCGTTTTTCCAAACCTAAGAGACAGGCCATGGGAGAGGAGCTAGCAAAGCTATTGGAGGCCGGATTCATCAAAGATATAAAACATCCGGACTGGCTAGCAAACCTGGTGATGGTACCAAAGAAGGACAAATCCTGGCGCTTGTGCGTTGATTTTAAAGACTTTAACAAGGCTTGCCCAAAGGATCCCTTCCCCCTCCCCCGCATCGATCAAATTATCGATGCTACCGCAGGACACGATTCGTTATGTTTCCTCGACGCATATTCTGGCTACCATCAAATCAAGATGGCAGAATCAGACCAAGCCGCAACGGCATTTATCACACCATACGGCCCATTCTGCTTCAACACAATGCCCTTCGGGCTCAAAAACGCCGGCGCAACATATCAGCGCATGATTCAGACATGTCTGGCAAACCAGATCGGCAAAACAGTGGAGGCATATGTAGATGATGTGGTCGTCAAAACAAGACACATTGAATCTCTAGTAGACAACTTGAGGCTCACATTTGATAACCTCCGAACATACGACATCAAGCTCAACCCGGAAAAATGCGTTTTCGGCGTCCCAACCGGAAAGCTCTTGGGCTTCATTGTATCTGGTAGAGGAATTGAAGCAAATCCAGCCAAGATCCGAGCTCTATCACAATTGGATATCCCAAAGGACCTCAAACAAATACAAAAGTTAACCGGATGTGTGGCAGCTCTAAGCCGCTTTATCTCCTGCTTGGGGGAAAAGGCCCTACCCCTTTACCGCCTCCTTCGGCGCACCGAACAGTTCGAATGAACGGATGCAGCCACGGCCGGACTCGACGAAATAAAAGCCATATTGGCAACAAACCCAGTCCTGGCCGCGCCAAACATTGGTGAACCAATGCTACTGTACATTGCAGCAACACATCAGGTGGTAAGCGCAGTGCTCGTCGTCGAACGAGAAACGGACGGACACAAATTCCCCCTTCAAAAGACGGTCTATTATGTGTCCACTGTCCTCACTCCGTGCAAATCACGGTACCCGCATTATCAAAAGATTGCTTACGCGGTATTCATGGCATCCCGGAAGCTATGAAACTACTTTCAAGAGTGTTCAATAATAGTAGCCTCGGAAGTACCACTTAACGATATTATAAACAACCATGACGCAACAGGCCAGATTGCAAAATGGGCCATTGAGCTCCTCCCATTCGACATAACTTATAAACCACGGCAAGCCATCAAGTCGCAAGTTTTGGCCGACTTCGTCGCAGAATGGACGAAAGCCGAACTCCCTAAAGAGTACGGCACATATTCAAATTGGATCATGCATTTCGACGGTTCCAAGATGTTGCTCGGACTAGGGGTTGGAGTCGTTTTGACGTCCCCCACAGGAGACACAGTTCAATACGTACTCCAGATTATGTACACAGACTCCAACAATGCAGCCGAATATGAGGCCCTTTTACATGGTCTCCGGATGGCAGTATCCATGGGCATTCAACGCCTAGAGGTGCGCGGGGACTCGAACCTCGCAATATCCCAAATAAATGGAGACTTTGATGCCAAGGATCCAAAAATGGCAGCTTAACGCAACGCCGTCCTAAAAATGGCAGCTCGGTTCGAAGGGCTTGAATTTCACCATATAGCCCGAGAAAATAATCAGGCGGCAGATGTCCTGGCACGCATCAGCGCAAAATGCGATGTAGTCCCCCCCAACATCTTCTTGGAAAGGTTGTTCAAGCCATCCGTAGTATGGGAAGGGGAGCCGAACAATAACAGCCCGGACCCAACCGCACTGCCCGACACCGAACATTCTGACACAATCGGAGACTCTGCCAATGAAATAACACCTTCAGCCCACGTAATAATGGCCGTCATCGCCCCATGGACAGAACCATTCCTCGCCTACCTTACAAGGCAGGAACTCCCCGAGGACCAAAATGAGGCACGCTGCATAGTGCGGCGATCCAAAGCCTACAAAGTCCACAAGGGAGAGCTTTATAAGAAAAGCACTACTGGAGTCCTTCAAAGGTGCATCTCCGAAGAGGAAGGGCGGAACCTCCTGGCTGAAATTCATGCCGCACTCGGCGGTCATCACACCGCAGCTCGGTCCCTTGTAAGCAAGGCCTTCCGTACAGGCTTTTATTGGCCTACAGCCCGGGCAGACGCCCAGGACTTAGTCCAACGATGCGCCGGTTGCCAGCTCTTTGCAAACCAAAGTCATATGCCACCCACCGCCCTCCAAACTATCCCCATCACTTGGCCCTTTGCGGTCTGGGGGCTTGACATGGTTGGACCCCTTAAAGGCGGAACCCACAAATACTTACTGGTCATGGTGGATAAGTTCACCAAATGGATAGAAGCCAAACCTATTAAGACGGCCGAATCCGGACCGGTGATAGACTTTATATCCGGGGTTGTACACCGTTACAGCATCCCCCCACAGCATCATCACTGATAACGGCACGAACTTTACAGCCGACGAGGTAAAACTCTGGTGCAAAAACATGGGCATCAAGCTCGATTATGCTTCCGTCTATCACCCACAAACTAATGGCCAGGTCGAACGTGCAAATGGTCTTATCATGAGCGGCATCAAACCCAGATTAGTGCGGTCCCTCAAGGAATCTAACACGCACTGGGTAGAGGAGCTCGACTCCGTACTCTGGGGGCTGCGGACCACGCCGAATTGCACCACCGGATACACACCATTCTTTATGGTGTACGGCGCAGAGGCAGTTTTGCCTTGCGACATAATTCATGACTCACCTCAAGTGCGCATGTACGAAGAAAGAGAAGCCGAGCTCGATCGGCAGGACAGTTTGGATGCATTGGAGGAGGAGCGCGACGTGGCAAAAGCCCGTTCCACATTCTATCAACAACAGGCTCAAAGATACCAAAGCAGAGAAGTACGGGCCAAAAATTACAACGCTGGCGAATTAGTTCTACGCCTGCCAGACAAGAAAAAGGACAAACTCAAGCCCAAGTGGGAAGGTCCCTTCATAATTGACCAAGTCCTGGCTGGTGGAGCGTACCGCCTGTGAGATGCATCGGATAACCGACTCGAGCCGAACCCATGGAATGCAGCCCTTCTCCGAAGATTCTATGCCTAGTGCCGAACTCTGTGTTCGTCTCCTTCCTCTGTCCATTTTTTATATATATTGTCTGTCTTACATTTCTCTCCTTCACCCCTTCCTTTCTCTTATAGCCTTTAAAGGCTCATCAAATGATGTGCTATTCGCACTCATTGAACATGGGGCTTCTTTCACCAGAAGCTTATTTATACGGGCTTCATGCCCAACACATGTGTTACACTTCCGCATGTACCTTTTACTTCACCATTATATGCATCGATATGACTTAAGTTTTGGCCAAGCTGGGTTGCCTGGCTCATGTGCTTACCCCTACGTTCCCGATTATTCGGCTAGGCGGTAAAGGGAGCACCTCTGTTACTGTCGGATCAGCCGGATGTGTACCTCAGACTGGGTGAAGCCGAAAGCTAGCGTTCTTAAGGGAATATTCGGTCGGTGACCTAAAAGATGATCTTTTCACTTATTTATTTATGTGCCCCCAGATGCTTTTTTCCTGCGTCTTTCCCGCAGAATGGGCATGCACTTTAGGGCATGCCTCCCAGGGAAAGGAACCCCTAATGGAACTATTCTCCCTGGAAGATGTTTCTTACTAACCATGTAATATAACATAACTAGTCAGGCACTTGTCGGTTCATGCACTAATGACCCCTACGCCTGGTCTCCACGCATTCCCCGGCTCTTATATAGCCGCATGGGAATTCGGACACACTCCGGACCGTCAGGACCCGAGGCTGAAGCGAAAAGGTCGGCCATGACAAATGATCTACAATCCGGCTAGAAGGCATTATAAATGTCAATTAAATTACATAGTCATTCTGACTGATTGTATTCCTCTTCAATACCATCTAACAGGCTGTCTAATTTACAATCCTGCTGGGAATACTTTGCGGCCAATTCTACTTGGCCGTATACTAAGCTTACAGGGATCTCCTTCCCATCGGCCCCCACAGGACCGACCTTGGCCATGTGGTTGGGGTCAGCCTTTGTGTACCACATCTTCACCATGGCCCAGGCCTCCCTAGCGCCTTGACGGCAGGTCGATATCTTCCACAATCGGAAGCGCCGCCGTGCTCCCTTTAGCTTCTCCGCAAGCTCTCCAAGACCTTCGGGCATGGAGATGGATGGCCACAGGGCCTAGGCGACGCCTTGCATCGCCTGCCGAACTCGCTCGAGCAGTTGCGAGAGCTCGGGAAGAAGGTCACCCATAGAACCGGGCATCTCCTCTGCAGGACGGACCTGTTAGCACACCTACAGACATTACTCTGTTAGTCGACTTCCCCGCCGAACCTTTTTTTCAAAGGTTCGTTCAAGCACTTACTAAATATGTCGGCCGAAGCCGCTGATTCTCCTTAACGGAGTCTGACAGCTGGGCATGAACATCTTTCAGTTTGACGCCCAGCTTGGTGTTGGCATCTTGGAGATCATTCTTCTCCCGCCTCACCTTTGTCAGCACCTTCTCACCAGCCTTCAGCTAGCGTAGGAGGTGTTGCCTTTCCGGATTCAATCCGGCGCCATCTGCAATTTCATTTGTCAGATTCACACCCATGCCGTGCTTCGCAAAGTACTTATCTTTCGAAGTGTATATTACCAGAGGGGCTCTCCTTGGGCTCCCCTGTCACGGCTAGTGCGGCCTCAAGTTGGGCTTTGCACTCTTCCAGCTCCTTGGACAGTAGGGAATTCTTTTCTGTAAGAACCTGCATAACAAATGATCCTTAAATCAGTTATTCTAAC
>NC_041382.1:664117811-664241050 GCF_002162155.2 Triticum dicoccoides | reverse complement strand
TAATTACTAAAATTTTCTTACCCGTATGTCTTTTATATATTCCTCCGTGGCTCTGGCTAGACCATTTTGAGCGGCACGGAGGTACGCATCTCCCGACTTGAAGGCATCTAATGCCTCTTGGGAGAAACAAGCATCGTGAAAAATTGTCCGGCGACGCCTGTGGTTCATGGCACTCTCCACCTTAGAGTTGGTGGCAGACAACCTGTCCACATCCTCTGTCGGAGGAGCGTCCGGTGCGCGCCTTTTGTTCGCCGCCGCCTCCGGACTAGGCTTTGGATCCTGGCTGGTGGAGGCGCGATTGGCAGCCTCTCTGAATATAGTCTGGCGAGGTCTCTTTGTCCTGAAGAGAGCACGAGTGTTAATATGCCTTAAAGGTATAACACCTGGGAGAAGGAGGCGCGCCATACATTTGCGCTGACGCCTTGGTCCGGACTGCACCTCTTTTCTGCCCACGGGGCCCTGCGGCCCCTCGTCGGCTTGTCACCGCAGGTTCGGCCTCCCGTCTCAGAAACCTCCCCTGCAAAGTTCGGTTGTAATCAGGAAACTGAAAACACGAGAGGGCGGACCCCTATTCGGGGTACTGGGACTTCGATCTCAGTGACCTAGGAGGCCAGGATTAGCCCTGGGTAATCGGCCCTAATGGCCACCAAGGCGTTGTCCTTGCTCAATTGATGGAACACTCCATCAATCAGCTCCACATATAGGTCTGGATCCTCTTGAGAGGCCGGATCGAGGGACCGTCCTGGGTCCTCAGGTTGTGGAGGAGGGCTGTTTATTTCTTTAACAGCCTGGCGCAGTTTCTGTGTTGAAGTCGTTAGACTGAATATTTAACAATGGGAATATAAAACAGATGGGCAGGTAAATGACCACTTACCCAGCTTGGGGGATTGTACATAGAAAATCCACCCTTTGGGTCGACGCGGAGAAAATCCTCCTCTTCTCCCTTGTACAAAGCGGACAAGGTCTTTGTTAGAGCCGCAGCCGAATCCGGCCCCTTACGACCGTAGCGGGTGG
This sequence comes from Triticum dicoccoides, assembly GCF_002162155.2. NCBI lineage: Eukaryota > Viridiplantae > Streptophyta > Magnoliopsida > Poales > Poaceae > Triticum > Triticum dicoccoides. The sequence goes on along the minus strand of NC_041382.1, from coordinate 664,240,036 downwards.
CGTCGTCCTCCCCGTTGAAGTCCCACATGGGGTGGCCTCTATACTGTAGCGGCTGCACTCCTCGCATGATGCATGCGGCCATGACCCCGATCATGGTCAGTCCGGAATGAACTAACAATCTTATCCGGCCCATCAGGTAAAGAACGTCCTTGTTACTTTCCCTCTGAGGGCTCCGTGGACGCCAACTTAGGCGCTTCTTTAGTGGAGCATTGTCGAACTCAGGGAGGCCGATCCGGACAGGATCCGGCAGCGGGACGTCCTCTATGTAAAACCATTCCAAAGGCCAGTCCTTAGATGCCTTCTTCGGGGTTCCGGATAGATATCCGGTCCCGGCGATGCACCACACTTCGGCTCCGCCCACTTGATATATTGACCCCTTCTGAGAATGGGGCACAAGGCAGAATAGCTCTTTCCATAGCCCTAAATGAGCCTCAACACCCAAGAACAGCTCACAGAGGGCTACGAAGCCCGCGATATGCAATACGGAGGCAGGCGTAAGATTGTGTAGCTGGAGGCCATAGAACTCCAGTAGCCCCCGGAGAAACGGATGGATTGGAAATCCGAGCCCTCTTATTAAATAAGGGACAAGGCATACCCGCTCTCCTTTGGAGGGATTAGGGGCACTCTCCGCTTGCTCTCCACCATTATAGATGGCAAGCCGGCTCGAACCGGGACCATATAGGCCGGGGGGAGGAATCCCTTGGTCTGGAGCGTCACTAGCTCGCTATGCGAGATGGAGCATCTCTCCCAATATCCAGGCTGAGGGCTGGAAGGGCGAAGGGAGGAGTTGCGACGGCTGGCCATGGTGGAATGGACCTTTGTCGGATGCGCTCTGATGAACACTCGCGAAGGGGAGAAGGTGTGGTTTGGATCTAAATCCTCGTCCCCTTAAATGGGCGGCTCATTTACACGGCTAGGGGTGTGGATGTAAAAACACTCAGACTTTTCATATTCGTTTGACATGTGGGAGGCGGCCATTATTGGCTGTAGAAGCCAAGGAGCGCAATATTTACAAGAAGCTGGACTTTATTCAACAGGTACACGGAATTTGGAGGAGAACCCACCTTGCAATGCCGAAGACAATCTGTGCGCCCGACTCATCGTCATTGAAGCCTGGTTCGGGGGCTACTGAGGGAGTCCTGGATTAGGGGGTGTCCGGATAGCCGGACTATACCTTCAGCCGGACTCCTGGACTATGAAGATACAAGATTGAAAACTTCGTCCCGTGTTCAGAAGGGACTTTCCTTGGCGTGGAAGGCAAGCTTGGCGATACGGATATATAGATCTCCTACCATTGTAACCGACTTTGTGTAACCCTAACCCTCTCCGGTGTCTATATAAACCAGAGGGTTTTAGTCCGTAGGACAACATACAGAACAACAATCATACCATAGGCTAGCTTCTAGGGTTTAGCCTCTCTGATCTCGTGGTAGATCTACTCTTGTACTACCCATATCATCAATATTAATCAAGCAGGACGTAGGGTTTTACCTCCATCGAGAGGGCCCGAACCTGGGGAAAACTTCATGTCCCTTGCCTCATGTTACCATCCGGCCTAGACGCACAGTTCGGGACCCCCTACCCGAGATCCGCCGGTTTTGACACCGACAGTATCCCTTGAGCCCTTTGAAGTTTCCCTTCAAGAACTCAAATCCACCGTGCGCTGGCCCCACAGTGGGCGCCAACTGTCGTGGAATTGGCACGGCAGATGTGTAACACCCTGGATGTAATTTACCTTATTTGTACTCCAACTCTTGCCGTTTCCGGCACTAAGTTATGTTATTTCCTCGTTGTCAGGTTTTTGTCTTCGTGTTGTTTTGTCTTTGTCATGCATCTCATATCATGTCATCATGTGCATTTCATTTGTATACGTGTCCGTCTCATGTATTCGAGCATTTTCCCCGTTGCCCGTTTTGCATTCCGGCGCTCCTATGTCCTCCGGTGTCCCTTTCTACCTCTTTTCGTGTGTGGGTGTTAAACGTTTTCGGTTTGGGCCGAGACTTGCCAAGCGGCCTTGGTTTACTACTGTAGACCGCCTGTCAAGTTTCGTGCCATTTGGACTTCGTTTGATACTCCAACGGTTAACCGAGGGACCGAAAAGGCCTCGTGTGTGTTGCAGCCCAACACCCCTCCAAAGTGGCCCAAAACCCACCTAAACCTCCTCCATCATATAGATCGTTCGATCACGATCGTGTGGCCGCAAACCGCACCTCATTTGGAGCTCCCTAACTCCCTCTACGCCTATATAAAGACCCCCCCCCCATTTCAATTCACAGACGAAACCCTAGCCCCCCTCCTCCTCCAGCCGCCGGACGAAATCCGGACGGCCGGACACGTCCACTCCGCCTGTCCGCCGTCACGTGTCTCCACCCTATTCGCTGCCGCCAAGGCCCGCGGGGCCCATTGCCGGCCCTTCCCGCAGCCCATCCGAGCACCGTCGCCCGTGCCTGTTCGCCACCATCGCCGACCCGGTTCCCCGCCGCCTTCGTCGCTCGACCTTGCCGCCGACGAGCTAGCCCGCCGCCCGGCCTCGCGCAGCTCGATGCCGGCGGCCCTCGCCTCCACAGCGCCACCGCGCGTCCACGCTATCGGCCAGCTGCCTCTCCGTCGGATCCGCTCGAGCACCGTGCGCCCCTCGCCGCCCTCGGGTGCCCTGGCCTCCCCTCGCCGAAGCGAGCTCGCAGCTCGCCGGAGACCTCGAGTTGCACCGCTGCTACAGTGCCCGTCGGCGGATCTGAGATCCCCGCTACAGTAAACCCTAGTCTGGGGTTGACTTTTCCCTCTCCTCCTATTAATGTTTTCATACTTTTGCGCATCATAACTTCCTCATCGTGGCTCCGATTCGTGCGTGTAGCATATCAACATGTTCATCTCGACGAGTACATCATTTCATCTCATTGCATCATTTTCATTTGAGCTCATCTTGATGCCCGAAATGCTGTTGGAAGAGGGCTATGTGATGACAGTTTCAGATCTGTTTCAGCAAATGCACTTTTGTCATTTTTGCCATGATTAATGTGTGCATGCTATGATCCTGAGCTCTACATGTGTTTTGAAGAATTCCATGCCATCTTTACAGGGGTGTATGCCATGTATTTTTGTGATCTTTGTGGTGACTAGCACAAGCATGCAAAGTAGCTTACTCAATGATGCTGATTTCAGGGACTTAGAATTTCACCAAGTCCTTGCCCTGTCATTATTTTTATGCCATATGTTCATGTTGTTTCCTAGTGATTCGTGCCTCTTTTGAGGATGATCAGTAAGGATGTTTTGTAGATAATGTTGTGCTCTATCCATCCATGTCTTTGTTTGAAATTATGGAGCATCCTAACTTGAGTCAATCGAGCTCTACTTTTGCTATAAAATGTTCCTGGCAGATTGTTAACATGTTTTGCAATTTTGCCAAGCTTGTTGTTGTTGATCCGTGCATGCTATGTTGTTGTTCTTGCCATGTCTAGATTCTATGCCATGTCTATTTGTTGGGTGTATTCTTAGTTTGTCATGCAATGCCTCGTAGTGAGTGCATCGAGCTCGTAAACATTCCTACTTATTAACTGTTTTGCATGCTCCAGTTTTTCACTAAGTCTGAATCTGTTTATGTTTTGCCATGTTCGCATGCTTGTAGTTGTATTTTCTGATCCCTTTTGGCTTATGGTCAGTAAGGGACTTTTGTTATATGCTTTGATTAGCTTCATGCCATGCCTTGATTTGCCATGATATGTTCCTGTAGCATGTAGTTATCGTGCTCTAAACATTGCTTCCTGATGATAAATTCCTGACATGTTGTTAATTTCACTAAGTCTGAAACCTGTTATCTTTTGCACTTTTTCCATGCTTGTTTGAACCTGCTATTGAGTGAATTAGCCGTAGCTCAGTGTTCATCTTTTGTCAAGCATCTTGAGTGGATCCCTGCCATGTATTGTTTTGTCATGTTTGAGTGTAGTAGCTTATTTATCTTGATGCATTTAGAAGGCTACTTGATGTTTATCGCAGACAGGTGCCATATTTGTTTTGCTTGTCATTTCCAAATCGTGCATCCCATTCCGGTGATCTTTATATCGATTTCGACTGAAATCAACTCCTCTTTCCAGTGGCACTCTTGGATTTCCAAGTTGATGCCAGGTTCTATCATTCCTTTCCAAATCATGCATATGCATCACATATCGCATCCCGCATATCATACCATGTTTGCATCATATTGCTTGAGCATTGCACGTGGTTGATTTTATTCCCTTTTGCTTGTTGTTCTTGTTTGGGTAGAGCCGGGAGACGAGTACGTGAACGAGGAGCCCTTTGAGTATGCTTACGAGGATCAAGGCAACTCTGAGAACTTTGCAGGCAAGATGACCATACCCTCGAAATCACTTCTATCTTTGTTTGCTAGATGCTCGCTCTTTTGCTTTGCCTATGCTACGATACCTACCACTTGCTTATCATGTCTCCCATATTTCCATGTCAAACCTCTAACCCACCTTGTCCTAGCAAACCGTTGTTTGGCTATGTTACCGCTTTGCTCAGCCCCTCTTATAGCGTTGCTAGTTGCAGGTGAAGATTGGAGATCGTTCCTTGTTGGAACATTGTTTATTGTTGGGATATCACAATATTATATTGTTTATCTTAATGCACCTATATACTTGGTAAAGGGTGGAAGGCTCGGCCTTATGCCTAGTGTTTTGTTCCACTCTTGCCACCCTAGTTTCCGTCATATCGGTGTTATGTTCCCGGATTTTGCGTTCCTTACACGGTTGGGTTATAATGGGAACCCCTTGACAGTTCGCCTTGAATAAAACTCTTCCAGCAATGCCCAACATTGGTTTTACCTTTTACCACCTAGCCTTTTTCCCTTGGGTTTCGCAGACTCAAGGGTCATCTTTATTTTAACCCCCCCCCCCCGGGCCAGTGCTTCTCTAAGTGTTGGTCCAACTGAGCGATGTCCGGGGCTACCAGGGGCAACTCTGGGCTGGCTTACCCGACGCCTGGCTCATCTGAGTGTGCCCTAAGAACGAGATATGTGCAGCTCCTATCGGGATTTGTCGGCACATTCGGGCGGCTTTGCTGGTTTAGTTTTACCATTGTCGAGATGTCTTGTAACCGGGATGCCGAGCCTGATCGGATTGTCTTGGGAGAAGGAATATCCTTCGTCGACCATGAGAGCTTGTGATGGGCTAAGTTGGGACTCCCCTGCAGGGATTTGAACTTTCGAAAGTCGTGCCCGCGGTTATGGGCAGATGGGAATTTGTTAATGTCTGGTTGTAGATAACCTGAAACTTAACTTAATTAAAATGCACCAACCGCGTGCGTAACTGTGATGGTCTCTTCTCGGCGGAGTCTGGGAAGTGAACACGGTGTTGGAGTAATGCTTGACGTAGGTTATTCTAGGATCACTTCTTGATCATAGTTGTTTGACCGTGCTTTTTCCTTCTCTTCTCGCTCTCTTTTGCGAATATGTTAGCCACCATATATGCTAGTCGCTTGCTGCAGCTCCACATCATACCTTTACCCTTACCTATAAGCTTAAATAGTCCTGATCGCGAGGGTGTGAGATTGCTGAGTCCCCGTGACTCACAGTTTACTTCCAAAACCAGATGCAGGGACCGATGATACCGTTCCAGATGATATGACCGAGCTCAAGTGGGACTTCAATGAAGACTCTCGTTGTTACTACGTGTCTTTCCCAGATGATCAGTAGTGGTGCCCAGTTGGGGCGATCGGAGACTTTGTCGCATTTGGGGGTTGATCTTTATTTTGGTTCCGTAGTCGAACCTTGAGTGTATTGAATGAATGTAATGACTTATTTATGTATTTGTGTGACGTGGCGAGTGTAAGTCAACTATGTATATTTTCCCTTATTGTATTATATGGGTTGTTTGCGAAGATTACCTCACTTGTGACATTGCTTTCAATGCGGTTATGCCTCTAAGTCGTGCTTCGACACGTGGGAGATATAGCCGCATCGAGGGCGTTACAAGATGTCCTAGCAAAAGGACTTAGTCGTAGGGCCATCGCAACTAGGAAGCTTGAAGGGGTTAATTGGGACAAAGGACACGAGAGGTTTTATACTAGTTCGGCCCCTTACGATGAAGGTAAAAGCCTACGTCTAGTTGTGTTGATATTGCTGGGGTTTCGATCACCAAGAGGCTAGTTCACCGGCTTGGTTATCGATCTCTTATTTCTTGCCCTAAGCCGCCACCGGGTCATCCCCTTATATACACGGGTTGACGCCTGGCGGCCTACAGAGTCCCGGCCGGCTTATAAAGCGTGTCCGGCTCGGTGACTTCTTTTACATGCCTTTCCATACAAGTCTTTCCTTACATATGGCGGTTTACAATATTGGGCCTTAAGCCGCCTCTGGGCTTAGGCCTTCTATAAACTTTAATAAACTATCGTCTTGACTATTTTCTGGGCTTCCTTTGTGACCCGTCATTGGGACTGACCCGGCCCCTCCTGGGCGGGTCATAACTGATAGTTATATCCCCAACAGTAGAGGCTATCAGAATTCATACAGGCTAGACATCTAGGGTTTAGCCATTATGATCTCGGGGTAGATCAACTCTTGTAACCCCTATACTCATCAAATACAATCAAGCAGGACGTAGGGTTTACCTCCATTAAGAGGTCCCGAACCTGGGTAAACATCGTGTCCCCCTTGTCTACTGTTACCTTCGATCCTCAACCGCACAGTTCGGGACCCCCTACCCGAGATTAGACGGTTTTAACACCGACATTGGTGCTTTCATTGAGAGTTTCACTATGCCGTCGACAGAAGGTTCGATGGCTCGTTCGATCATCAACAATGATGTTGTTTCCGGGGAAACTTTTCTCCCCGGCCAGATTTTTGTGTTCGGCGGCTTTGTTCTACGTGCCAACTGGATTGGTCACCTCAAATAGATCGACAACTATGCCCCTGGTCATCAGATCAGTTTCAGGAACCGAAATTATGTTGCTGATATCCGAGGAGATTTGATCTACGAAGGGTTCGCGGCCCCGACCACCCCTCTGGCCTTAGATCTGGAGCGAACTGCTGGGTCCGAAGATGGGAGTTTGAAGCCCGTCGGACTCTCAGCTGTGAAACTCACAATCGGGGATCCGGAGGCGATTTTGTCTTCGGCCAGCCCGGAGTCAGGCTGGGTTCCCCCTATCATGGAAAGGCCGGACTCGCCCCCGGACTCTAGCTCCGAACTCTTGAAGCTTGCGCCCAGCAAGCGTGGCCAAGAGGCCTTTGCCCTGGCCAGTCCCGCAGACTCTCGTTTCCCCGTCCAGCCCTCGATCTTAAACGAGGCTCTAGACTTGATGATGTCCCTCGCCATTATAGAGGAATCGCCTGCGAACTATGCCCAGCCCGGACTAGGGGCTGAGAGCAGGGAATTTTACGTCCCACCCACCACCCATTTCATAGCCACTATCGAGGACTTAACCAACATGCTGGATGCTACCTCTTGAGCACTGCATTGGTTTTCCCCGAAGAGGAAGGGATGATGCAGCAAAGTAGCGTAAGTATTTCCCTCAGTTTTTGAGAACCAAGGTATCAATCCATTAGGAGGCTACGCGTCAGTCCCTCGTACCTGCACAAAACAAATAAATCCTCGCAACCAACGCAAATAGGGGTTGTCAATCCCTATAAGGCCACTTACGAGAGTGAGATTTGATAGATATGATAAGATAATATTTTTGGTATTTTATGATAAAGATGCAAAGTAAAATAAAGGCAAAGGAAATAGCAAAGGAAATAACTAAGTAGTAGGAGATTAATATGATGAGGATAGACCCGGGGGCCATAGGTTTCACTAGTGGCTTCTCTCGAGAACATAAGTATTCTACGCTAGGTGAACAAATTACTGTTGAGCAATTGACAGAATTGAGCATAGTTATGAGAATATCTAGGTATGATCATGTATATAGGCATCACGTCCGAGACAAGTAGACCGACTCCTGCCTGCATCTACTACTATTACTCCACTCATCGACCGCTATCCAGCATGCATCTAGAGTATTAAGTTAAAAACAGAGTAACGCCTTAAGCAAGATGACATGATGTAGAGGGATAGACTCATGCAATATGAAGAAAACCCCATCTTGTTATCCTCGATGGCAACAATACAATACGTGCCTTGCTGCCCCTACTGTCACCGGGAAAGGACACCACAAGATTGAACCCAAAGCTAAGCAGTTCTCCCATTGCAAGAAAGATAATTCTAGTAGGCCAAACCAAACTGATAATTCGAAGAGACTTGCAAAGATAACCAATCATACATAAAAGAATTCAGAGAAGATTCAAATATTGTTCATAGATAGACTTGATCATAAACCCACAATTCATCGGTCTCAACAAACACACCGCAAAAAGAAGATTACATTGAATAGTTCTCCACAAGAGAGGGGGAGAACATTGTATTGAGATCCAAAAAGAGAGAAGAAGCCATCTAGCTACTAACTATGGACCCGTAGGTCTGAGGTAAACTACTCACACTTCATCGGAGGGGCTATGGTGTTGATGTAGAAGCCCTCCGTGATCGATGCCCCCTCCGGCGGAGCTCCGGAACAGGCCCCAAGATGGGATCTTGTGGATACAGAAAGTTGCAGTGGTTGAATTAGGTTTTTAGCTCCGTATCTGATCATTTGGGGGCACGTAGGTATATATAGAAGGAAGGAGTACATCGGTGGAGCAACATGGGGCCCACGAGGGTGGAGGGCGCGCCTGGTGGGGGTGGGCACGCCCCCCTACCTCATGGCCTCCTCTTTTATTTCTTGACGTAGGGTCCAAGTCTCCTGGGTCTTGTTCGTTGAGAAAATCATGTTCCCGAAGATTTCATTCCGTTTGGACTCCGTTTGATATTCCTTTTCTTCGAAACCCTAAAACAGGCAAAAAACAACAATTCTAGGCCGGGCCTCCGGTTAATAGGTTAGTCCCAAAAATAATATAAAAGTGGATAATAAAGCCTAATAATGTCCAAAACAGTAGATAATATAGCATGGAGCAACCAAAAATTATAGATACATTGGAGATGTATCAAGCATCCCCAAGCTTAATTCATTCTTGTCCTCGAGTAGGTAAATGATAAAAATAGATTTTTTGATGTGGAGTGCTACTTGGCATAATTTTTAATGTAATTCTTCTTAATTGTGGTATGAATATTCAGATCCGAAAGATTCAAGACAAAAGTTCATATTGACATAAAAATAATAATACTTTAGGCATACTAACTAAGCAATTATGTCTTCTCAAAATAACATGGCCAAAGAAAGTTCATCCCTAAAAAATCATATAGTTTAGTCATGTTTCATTTTCGTCACACAAGAATGCTCTCATCATGCACAAGCCCGATGACAAGCCAAGCAATTGTTTCATACTTTAGTAATATCAAACCTATAAACTTTCACGCAATATATGAGCGCGAGCCATGGACATAGCACTATGGGTGGAATAGAATATAATGAGGGGGTTATGTGGAGAAGACAAAAAAGGAGAAAGTCTCACATCAACGAGGCTAATCAATGGGCTATGGAGATGCCCACCGATTGATGTTAATGCAAGGAGTAGGGATTGCCATGGAACGGATGCACTAGAGCTATAAATGTATGAAAGCTCAACAAAAGAAACTAGTGGGTGTGCATCCAACTTGCTTGCTCACGAAGACCTAGGGCACTTGAGGAGGCCCATTGTTGGAATATACAAGCCAAGTTCTATAATGAAATTTTCCCACTAGTATATGAAAGTGACAAAACAAGAGACTCTCTATCATGAAGATTACAGTGCTACTTTGAAGCACAAGTGTGGCAAAGGATAGTAACATTGTCCCTTCTCTCTTTTTCTCTCATTTTTCTTTTTTTATGGCCTTTCTCTTTTTTATGGCCTTTCTCTTTTTTTATATTCCTCACTTGGGACAATGCTCTAGAAAATGATGATCATCACACTTCTATTTATTTACAACTCAATGATTACAACTCGATACTAGAACAAAGATGACTCTATATGAATGCCTCCGGCGGTGTACCGGGATATGCAATGGACCAAGAGTGACATGTATGAAAGAATTATGAACGGTGGCTTTGCCACAAATACTATGTCAACTACATGATCATGCTAAGCAATATGACACTAATGAATGTGTCATGATGAACGGAATGATGGAAAGTTGCATGGCAATATATCTCGGAATGGCTATGGAAATGCCATAATAGGTAGGTATGGTGGCTATTTTGAGGAAGATATAAGGAGGTTTATGTGTGAAAGAGTGTATCATATCACGGGGTTTGGATGCACCGGCGAAGTTTGCGCCAACTCTCAATGTGAGAAAGGGCAATGCACGGTACCGAAGAGGCTAGCAAGGATGGAAGGGTGAGAGTGCGTATAATCCATGGACTCAACATTAGTCATAAAGAACTCACATACTTATTGCAAAAATCTACAAGTCATCAAAAACCTCGGTACTACACGCATGCTCCTAGGGGGATAGATTGGTAGGAAAAGACCATCGCTCGTCCCCAACCGCCACTCATAAGGAGGACAATCAAATAACACCTCATGTTTCAAATTTGTTACATAACGTTTACCATACGTGCATGCTACGGGACTTGCAAACTTCAACACAAGTATTTCTCAATTTCACAACTACTCAACTAGCACAACTTTGATATTATTACCTCCATATCTCAAAACAATCATCAAGCATCAAACTTCTCTTAGTATTCAAAACACTCTTAAGAAAATTTTACTAACTTTGAATACCTGGCATATTAGGATTTAAGTAAATTACCATGCTATTAAGACTCTCAAAATAATCTAAGTGAAGCATGAGATATCAATAGTTTCTATAAAACAAATCCACCACCGTGCTCTAAAATATATAAGTGAAGTACTAGAGCAAAACTATATAACTCAAGAGATATAAGCGAAGCACATAGAGTATTCTAACAAATTTCAAATCATGTATGGCTCTATCAAAAGGTGTGTACAGCAAGTATGATTGTGGTAAACTAAAAAGCAAAGACTCAAATAATACAAGACGCTCCAAGCAAAACACATATCATGTGGCAAATAAAAATATAGCTCCAAGTAAAACTACCGATAGAAGTAGACGAAAGAGGGGATGCCTTCCAGGGCATCCCCAAGCTTTGGAGTTTAGATGTCCTTATATTATCTTGGGGGTGCCATGGGAATCCCCAAGCTTAGGCTCTTTCCACTCCTTGTTCCATAATCCATCAAATCTTTACCCAAAACTTGAAAACTTCACAACACAAAACTTAAAGTAGAAAATCTCGTGAGCTCCGTTAGCGAAAGAAAATAGAAGACCACTTCAAGGTACTGTAATGAACTCATTATTTATTTATATTGGTGTTATACCTATTGTATTCCAACTTCTCTATGGTTTATAAACTATTTTACTAGCCATAGATTCATCAAAATAAGCAAACAACACACGAAAAACAGAATCTGTCAAAAACAGAATGGTATGTAGTAATGTGTAGCTAGCGCAATATATGGAACCCCAAAAATTCTAAAATAAATTGCTGGACGTGAAGCATTTATATATTAATAATCTGCAAAAATACTTAACTAAATATCACTTTCCAAATAAAAATGACAGCAGTTCTCGTGAGCGCTAAAGTTTCTGTTTTTTTACAGCAAGTTCAACAAGACTTTCCCCAAGTCTTCCCAACGGTTCTACTTGGCACAAACACTAATTAAACACAAAAAAACAAAACCAAAACAGAGGCTAGATAAATTATCTATTAATAAACAGGAGCAAAAAGCAAGAAATAAAAATAAAATTGGGTTGCCTCCCAACAAGCGCTATCGTTTAACGCCCCTAGCTAGGCATAGCAAGCAAGAATAGATCTAGGTTTGCCATCTTTGGTAGGCAATCCATAAGTGGCTCTCATAATAGATTCATAAGGTAATTTAATTTTCTTTCTAGGAAAGTGTTCCATGCCTTTCCTTAATGGAAATTGGAATCTAATATTTCCTTCCTTCATACCAATAATTGCACCAATCGTTCTAAGGAAAGGTCTTCCAAGAATAATAGGACATGAAGGATTGCAATATATGTCAAGAACAATAAAATCTATGGGCACATAATTCCTATTTGCAATAATAAGAACATCATTAATTTTCCCATAGGTTTCTTAATAGTGGAATCCGCAAGGTGCAAGTTTAGAGAGCAATCATCAAAATCACGGAAACCTAACAAATCACACAAAGTCTTTGGAATCGTGGAAACACTAGCACCCAAATCACATAAAGCATAGCATTCATGATCTTTAATTTTAATTTTAATAATTGGTTCCCACTCATCATAAAGTTTTCTAGGGATAGAAACTTCCAATTCAAGTTTTTCTTCATAAGATTGCATCAAGGCATCAACGATATGTTTAGTAAACGCTTTATTTTGACTATAAGCGTGAGGAGAATTTAGCACGGATTGTAACAAGGAAATACAATCAATAAAAGAGAAATTTTCATAGTTAAATTCCTTGAAATCCATAATAGTGGGTTTAGCAACATCTAGGGTTTTAATTTCTTCAATCCCACTTTTATCAAATTTAGCATCAAGATCAACAAATTCTGAATTCTTGGAACGCCTTCTAGGTAAAGGTGGACCATATTCAGTCCCATCATTATCAAGATTCATATTGCAAAACAAAGATTTAATAGGGGACACATCAATAACTTTTAGATCTTCATCTTTATTTTCATAGGAACTAGAAGAACACGCTCTTATAAAGGCATCTTTCTTAGCACACATCCTAGCAGTTCTTTCTTTACACTCATCAATGGAAATTCTCATGGATTTGAGAGACTCATTGATATCATGCTTAGGTGGAATAGATCTAAGTTTCAAAGAATCAACATCAAGAGAAATTCTATCAATGTTCCTAGCCAAATCATCAATCTTAAGCAATTTTTCTTCAATCATAGCATTAAAATACTTTTGCGAAGTAATAAATTCTTTAATATTAGATTCAAAATCAGAGGGTATCTTATTATAATTTACATAAGAATTGTTGTAGGAATTACCATAATTATTAGAGGAATTACTAGGATAAGGCCTAGGGTTGAAATTTCCTCTATACGCGTTGTTACCAAAATTGTTCCTACCAACAAAATTCACATCCATAGATTCATTATTATTCTCAATCAAAGTAGACAAGGGCATATCATTAGGATCAGAAGAAACACTCTTATTAGCAAATAATTCCATAAGATCATCCATCTTTCCACTCAAAACATTAATTTCTTCTATCGCATGCACCTTTTTATTAGTAGATCTTTCAGTATGCCATTGAGAATAATTAACCATAATATTGTCTAGGAGTTTGGTAGCTTCTCCTAAAGTGATTTCCATAAAAGTGCCTCCCGCGGCCGAATCTAAAAGATTTCTAGAAGCAAAATTCAATCTGGCATAAAAAAATTGTATAATCATCCACATATTTAAACCATGAGTAGGGCAATTACGTGTCATTAATTTCATTCTCTCCCAAGCTTGTGCAACATGTTCATGATCAAGTTGCTTAAAATTCATAATATCTTTTCTAAGAGAGATGATCTTAGCGGGAGGAAAATACTTAGAGATAAAAGCATCTTTGCACTTATTCCATGAATCAATACTATTTTTAGGCAAAGACGAAAACCAAGCTTTAGCACGATCCCTAAGCGAAAAAGGAAATAGCTTCAATTTAACAATATCATTATCCACATCTTTCTTATTTTGCATGTCACACAAATCAACGAAGCTATTTAGATGGGTAGCGGAATCTTCACTAGGAAGGCCGGAAAACGGATCTTTCATGATAAGATTCAGCAAAGCAGTATTAATTTCACAAGATTCAGCATCGGTAAGAGGAGCAATCAGAGTGCTAATAAAATCATTGTTGTTGGTATTGGTGAAGTCACACAATTTAGTATTATCTTGAGCCATCGTGACAACCAAGCAAACTAGCACACAAGCAAACAAAAGCCAGCGGACAAAAAGAGGCAAATAGATAAAGAGAGGGAGGATAGAGAGAGAGAGGGCGAATAAAACGGCAAGGGTGAAGTGGGGGAGAGGAAAACAAGAGGCAAATGGCAAATAACATAATGCGGGAGATAAGGGAATGTGATGGGTACTTGGTATATTGACTTTTGCGTATACCTCCCCGGCAATAGCGCCAGAAATCCTTCTTGCTACCTCTTGAGCACTGCGTTGGTTTCCCCGAAGAGGAAGGGATGATGCAGCAAAGTAGCGTAAGTATTTCCCTCAGTTTTTGAGAACCAAGGTATCAATCCAGTAGGATGCTACATGCGAGTCCCTCGTACCTGCACAAAAGAAATAAATCCTCGCAACCAACGCAAATAGGGGTTGTCAATCCCTATAAGGCCACTTACGAGAGTGAGATCTGATAGATATGATAAGATAATGGTATTTTTATGATAAAGATGCAAAGTAAAATAAAGGCAAAGTAAATAGCAAAGGAAATAACTAAGTAGTAGCAGATTAATATGATGAAGATAGACCCGGGGGCCATAGGTTTCACTAGTGGCTTCTCTCGAGAGCATAAGTATTCTATGCTGGGTGAACAAATTACTGTTGACCAATTGACAGAATTGAGCATGGTTATGAGAATATCTAGGTATGATCATGTATATAGGCATAACGTCCGAGACAAGTAGACCGACTCCTGCCTGCATCTACTACTATTACTCCACTCATCGACCTCTATCCAGCATGCATCTAGAGTATTAAGTTAAAAATAGAGTAACGCCTTAAGCAAGATGACATGATGTAGAGGGATAGACTCATGCAATATGAAGAAAACCCCATCTTGTTATCCTCGATGGCAACAATACAATATGTGCCTTGCAGCCCCTACTGTCACTGGGAAAGGACACCGCAAGATTGAACCCAAAGCTAAGAACTTCTCCCATTGCAAGAAAGATCAATCTAGTAGGTCAAACCAAACTGATAATTCGAAGAGACTTGCAAAGATAACCAATCATACATAAAAGAATTCAGAGAAGATTCAAATATTGTTCATAGATAGACTTGATCATAAACCCACAATTCATCGGTCTCAACAAACACACCGCAAAAAGAAGATTACATCGAATAGTTCTCCACAAGAGAGGGGGAGAACATTGTATTGAGATCCAAAAAGAGAGAAGAAGCCATCTAGCTACTAACTATGGACCCGTAGGTCTGAGGTAAACTACTCACACTTCATCGGAGGGGCTATAGTGTTGATGTAGAAGCCTCCATGATCGATGCCCCCTCCGGCGGAGCTCCAGAACAGGCTCCAAGATGGGATCTCGTGGATACAGAAAGTTGCGGCAGTGGAATTAGGTTTTTGGCTCCGTATCTGATCGTTTGGGGTACGTAGGTATATATAGGAGGAAGGAGTACGTCGGTGGAGCAACAGGGGGCCCACGAGGGTGGAGGGCGCGCCTGGTGGGGGTGGGCGTGCCCCCCTTCCTCGTGGCCTCCTCTTTTCTTTCTTGACGTAGGGTCCAAGTCTCCCGGGTCTTGTTCGTTGAGAAAATCACGTTCCCGAAGGTTTCATTCCGTTTGGACTCCGTTTGATATTCCTTTTCTTCGAAACCCTAAAACAGGCAAAAAACAGCAATTCTGGGTTGGGCCTCCGGTTAATAGGTTAGTCCCAAAAATAATATAAAAGTGGATAATAAAGCCCAATAATGTCCAAAACAGTAGATAATATAGCATGGAACAATCAAAAATTATAGATACGTTGGAGATGTATCATTGGATTACACCTTCGAAGACATCGACGGCATGGACGACGGTGCCGGAGACGCACAAGGCCAAGACCCGTCGTTTGCCGGACGTTGGACGGCCACCTCCACCTATGACGTGTATATGGTGGATACACCCAAAGAGGATGACGGTGCAGACCGGAAGGATCCGGTGGAGGACAAACCTGATGAGGCACTGCCGAAGCGACGCCGCTCAAAATTGTGTTGTGGCAAAGACAGTAACACCGACACCGGAGAAAATAACACTCCAGAGGACGCCGAAGACCCCTAAGCCCCCATCGAGCCCACATCCGAATAGGATGATGTGGAGGAGGGGCAAGTTAACCCCGATGATTCGATCGGGAACGAGGATTCAGAAGATAGTAATTATCTACCACTCTCCGAGGATGATGTCAGCCTCGGCAACGAAGATTTCATCATGCTAGAGGAACCCCTCGAGCAGGAGCGCTCTAATTGACATCGCAAGAACCTTAAAAAGCAGCAAGAATGGCTCCAAGCCGAACAGGATACACTCAACGACAGATGGACCCAGGTCCTGGCTGCCGAAGAATATGGCCTACAACGCCCAACCAAGAGTTATCCAAAGCGTCGGCTACTACCACAATTTGACAACGAGGCCTTCGAGCCAATTCCGTCGAAACATGACCGTGCTGATGAACCAGACCTGCCACCACATGGGCGAGATAAAGCGGCCACCTACACCAAACACCAACCCGCACCACCTCACCGTAAGGGCGGAGAGACAGTGGCTCCAGGATACACCTACAACTTACGACAAGACCTGAGCAATAGAGCAGGCCAAACAAGATCAATCTATGGATCAAGGGGGCGCGCCCCAACACGAGAAGATGACCGTCAAGCTTGGCGCGACAGGCATAACCTCACCAGGGCCGAAAACCTCATACGGATGTCATCCGAACTCCGTCATGACATTGCCCGATACAGGGGCGCCGCACATCCCTTATGCTTTACCGACGAGGTAATCAGCACCAGTTCCCAGAAGGGTTTAAACCCATAAACATTGAATCATACGATGGCACGACAGATCCCGCGGTATGGATTGAAGATTTCCTTCTCCATATCCACATGGCCCACGGTGACGATCTCCATGCCATCAAATACCTTCCCTTGAAACTGAAAGGACCAGCACGACACTGGTTAAATAGCCTCCCAGAGAACTCTATTGGCAGCTGGGAAGATTTGGAGGATGCCTTTAGAGACAACTTCCAAGGCACCTATGTCTGGCCTCCGGACACCGATGACCTCAGTCACATAGTCCAGCAACCTAGGGAGTCAGCCCACAAACTCTGGACTAGGTTCTTAATTAAAAAGAACCAAATCGTCGATTGTCTGGACGCTAAAGCCTTCGCGGCCTTTAAGCACATCGTTCGTGATGAGTGGCTCGCCCGACACCTCGGCCAAGAAAAGCCAAAGTCCATGGCAGCTCTCACCGCACTCATGACCCGCTTTTGTGCGGGAGAAGATAGTTGGCTAGCTCGTAGAAGCAACAGCACCAGTGACCCTGGCACCTCCGAAGCCAGAGATGGCAACGGCAGGCCACGACGCAGCAAACACAAGCGTCGAATCAAAAGTGAAGATACCAAAGACACGGCGGTCAACGCCAGATTTAGTGGCTCTAAACCCAGTCAGCGGAAGAAGCCATTCAAAGAAAACAAAGATGGTCCATCCAGTTTGGACAGAATACTAGATCGGCCTTGCCAGATCCATGGCACCCTTGACAAGCCTGCCAATCATACCAACAGAAATTGTTGGGTCTTTAAACAGGCCGGTAAGCTAAACGTCGAACATAAGGAGAAAGGGCCGCCTAGCGAGGATGATGATGAGCCTCGCCCAACAAATACAGGGGCAAAAGAAATCCCCCCTCCCCCCCCCTCGAGGTAAAAACAGTGAATATGATCTATGTCACTCATATCCCCAAGTGGGAGTGCAAGCGCGCACTAAGGGACGTTTACGCCATAAAGCCAGTCGCCCCAAAATCCAACCCATGGTCGGCCTGTCCGATCACTTTTGACCACAAAGACCATCCGACCAGTATCCGTCATGGAGGTTCGGCACCATTGGTCCTCGATCCAATCATTGATGGATTCCATCTCACATGAGTCCTCATGGATGGCGGCAGCAGTCTTAACCTGCTTTACCGGGACACTGTCCGCAAAATGGGCATTGATCCGTCAAGAATCAAGCCCACTAAAACCACCTTTAAAGGAGTAATACCTGGTGTAGAGGCCTGTTGCACAGGGTCATTAACGCTGGAGGTAGTTTTCGGCTCACCGGATAACTTCCAAAGCGAAGATCTAATCTTCGACATCGCCCCCTTCCACAGTGGTTATCATGTACTGCTCGGACGAACCACTTTCGCCCGTTTCAATGCAGTCCCACATTATGCCTACATAAAGCTACAGATGCCCGGACCACGCGATGTTATAACAGTCAATGGAAACATGGAGCGCTCCCTCCGTACTGAGGAGCATACCGTGGCCCTCACAGCCAAGGTGCAGGGTGGCCTTATCAAGCCGAATACTTCATCGGCCATCAAGCCCCCGGACACTGTCAAAAAAGTCGGGTCTACCCTGCAGAATGACAGTTCGGTTTGTCTAGAACTAGATTAGCAGTTCGGCCTTCGTCAGCACCCCCACTTAATCGCGGCATACGCACCATGCGTACATAACTACGCACTAAAAATACCATGGGCAAGGACGGAGGCACACTAAGGACAAAGTCCACAATATGGCTCGACCCTATTCGGACCTTCATGTTCTCCCCTTTTTTCCTTTTTTTTATTTTTCAGGTTCTCCAAAACCCAGATCACGTTTTGATGGTACCAAGGGCCCTTTTCTAGGCCCCTTATGTATACTTGATCGTTGATCCTTTCAAAGGATCCCACACCAAGGTGAAAAAGCGGTGCAGACGTACGGCAGGACGCCCAAAGGATCTTCAAGACCCCCCTTTTTTTCTTTTTTAGGACATGTCTACAACTTTCCCTTGTTCTCAAATTCTTGGCATGTAAAATAGCCTTGATGATTGTGGCACTCTCTGTAAGAGCACGTTCGACGTATCAATCAGAATATAGCGGAAACCGTTTTGTCCAACCTTATTCGGTATTGGCTTATTTCATAATATGTATCCCATCTTCACGACAAATTGACATACACACCTCGGTGTAAATTGCCAGGGGCTCTATTCGGCCACATACATTTCAAAAACATAAAGTTCGAACACTTTTATAGTGTACTTTGGCGTCCCGAATACCGCATTATATGCATCGGCTCCGAATCATGTCTTTGGTCAATAGTTGGGTTGCCCTGCTCCTGTGGTTACCACCTTACGTTCCGCTTGTTCGGCTAAGGTAGTAAAGGGAGAACTACTGCGATTGTGTTTCTGGCTCGTCCGGTCAAACACCTCGGTAGAGAAAGCGAAAAATGACTGTCATGATATAGCGAGAGCTGGTCAGTGGTTCGGTGACTTGCTAAATCTTTTGCGATTTTTTTCTCGTATTATATGAAGGACTAGCCTCTACCTGGTCACGCGGCTAAAAGCATCCAAGTTCGGATAGCCGAACAAACACCAGGGGCTAACCTATAGTCCCATTGTCAAACTCCTATGGCTAAGTGAGAGTGATAAAGCCGCATAGTTTGATCGCCTGGTTCATTGCACTGACACCTCCTTTACGGACCAAGACGTTGGGTCAAGTGTGCTCATGTGCTATACCGAACACCCCCGTAGTATCTACGTGGGCTCTGAAGCCGACGACTGGTAACTTTCAGATACAAAAAACGGCCGCGCAGGAGGAAAATAATTGCAGATAAAAAAGCACAAGTATATTAAAAAGGCCTTGCTTCATAATACAAAGTCTGGGCGGCTCGAATACATTCATTCAAACATTATATCCATTGAGCATTGTCCCTCTATTAAACGGGCACCCTCCAGGATGTCCTCGAAATATCGCTCCGGCTTGCGGTAGTCCTTGCCCTCAGGTGGACCCTCAATGGCCACGGCGGCGACCTTCATTTTTGCCCAGTGCATCTTGATGCGGGCAATGGCCATCTGCGCACCCTCTATGCACAACGAGCGCTTCACAGCTTCAACTCGGGGCAGGGCGTCGCCGAGTCGCTTGACCAAGCTGAAGTAACTGCTCGAAATGGGTCCGGTTGGCCATAGCCGGACTATGATGTCCTTCATGGCCAAACCAGACATCCTATGCAGCTCCGCCAACTGCATCATCTAGTTGTTTAGCGGCGGCGGCCTTTCTGGCGCCAGGTACTGGGACCAGAAGAGCTTCTCCGTGGTGTCTCCCTCCTGGGACCGGAAGAATTGCGCAGCATCTGCCGCACTCCTTGGGAGATCCGCAAAGGTGTCTGGAGAACTCCATAGTCGATTAAGCAAGGCATATCTCCGACCACCGAATATACTCTGTAAAAGAAAGGGCTTACCGGCCGCTATCTGTCCGGCTTGCTTGATCTCCTCGCGAGCCGCCCGAGACTCGGTCCGCACCTCCTTGGCCTCCTGAAGAGCGTTGGTGAGATCATTCGCTTGGGCCTTGTTCTTCTCCTCCAAGGTCTCACACTTGTTGGTGGCATCTTGGAGCTCATGCTCCACTTCTTTCACCCGCTCCTCATACTTGCGGCGGGCGACCTTCTCGGCCTCTAAATCCGCAGCCGCTTTGTCAGTTGCTGCTTGGCTTAACCGCGCCCGCTCCTTGGCTTGGGCAAGGGCACTCTTCAGGTTCTCGACCTCGGCCGCACTACCTGCAAAAATGATCAGGACAACACAAGAGATTAGACCCGGAATGGACATATTACTCTAGGTGTGTAAACAATTTTTTTCAAAACACACCTTGCACCTCATCGAACCGCTTGTTGATGCGGGCGAGGTCCTGATCGGACCGCTCCAGCTTCCGCTTGAGCTCAGATACTTCGGCGGCCTGGGCAGTTGCCGCCAACAATGAAGCCTGTTTATCAAAATAGGCAAGTATGTTATCTCCTGTGGATATTACTTGATCCTCTGTTCAGTCTTTCTTTTTCAAAATCCGAACAGAGTCTCAGGGGTTACTATCTATACATAGGCATATTTTGTGCATATGCAAAGTAGTTAAGAATACTACATCACGTACCTCAAAGCATGTCAATAGGCTGTAAAAGGCTTCGTTCAGCCCGCTTTTGGCGGACTGAACCTTCTCAACCACCATACCCATAAGGGTACGGTGCTCCTCCATAATGAAAGTGCATCAAAGCACTTCCACTGGAGTGTCCGGCGCCTCTAAACTGATAGAGGTCGCCAGTGGAGTCGACGCTCCCCCTCCTTCAAAGGAGGTCGCTCGCTCGATTCCGGAGCCGTACGGGTCTCCGGAATAAAATTCGGCTGGGAGCCGGATTGGTCATGGCCCCCATTACTGGTCTCCATGGGGGTCGGTTCCCTCATGGTCGCGGCAGCCGAGGTGTTACCCTCTGGCGCCGTCTGGGTGGCCTCCCGCACCTCTCCATGGCCCGGAGAGGCTCTTCGGGACAACACTTCGGTATTGTCCGTGGCAGTTGGCGGGGAGGCTTGTGGAGGCATCTCGCTCTCCACCATCTCTAGCCCCAGCGAGTTCCCAGAAGACGATGATAGTTGGGGGAGATCGCGAGCCGGACTGTAGCATGAAACTTAAAGGTGTTAAAACTGCAATCATAAAAACCGGATATGTATACGGTATCTTTGGGCACTTACGATGCGGCCAGGGGCTTCGACCCGGGGCGCCACTCGGGGATGGCTTCGGCGTCCGAGTCCGAATCGTCCGAAAGGGAGATTTTCCCCTTCTTGGATGCCTCCGCCTCTAGGTCCACGGAAGCCGCCCTTTTCTTCTCCCCCCCCCCCCTTTAAGGGGAGAATTGCTCTCCTCCTCCTCCTCCTCCTCCTCGTCTTCATCTCCCTCGTGGGAGGAGGGAGATTCGGTATCTCCGGACGTAGTGTCCGAAGTACCTTTTACGGTGGAGGCCACTTTTGGCCTCCTTAGAGTACGAAGAATGGTGAGCTACTCGAGCATGGAGGATGAGTTGTTGTGCGATGCGTGGCTGGTCGTATCGCTGGCACGCTATCCAGGTCAGCGTCATCAAGTACTGCAACTTGATCAGTCAGCTCGAGGCAAGGTGGCCGTTGCACGCGGGTATGGAGGAGATGGTAAGTTTTACTTCCTCTTGTTAAACTGGTTGATTGATTTATTCACTCAATGTTGGTCTACACATTATATGTAGCCCGCACGAGCCGCCGTGTTGCACCACATGTCAGCGGAGCGGCCATTTACATGCACACACTGCTGGATGAAGTTGAAAGGGAAGTATGTGTGGGAGGACATGATCCGTTCTTGAAAAACTTGTTGGCAATCCGGAATCTAGTCAAATTTAAGACCTTGTTGTACTACACTTAATTTGCATGCTATGTGTGGATGATTTGTGCTATTTTCTATCCGAATTTTGATGAATATCGGCCGGTTCGAATGAATTTTGTCTGGTTAGTTAAATGTGGTTTGAAATGTATGTAGCTAGCGTTGAATGGTTGCCTCCCGCATCCGTGTCCGCAGACTGATCCCTCTGTCCACGGAAGGATGCAGGAGGTTTTTTACGTGTTGTCGTTGGAGATGTCACATTTTTCTCGTGGTATAGCATAGGTTTCTTCTCAGTAGTTTTTGAAAAAAAATACTCCTCTACCCGCGAAAAAAAAATGCTCGTCTGATCCGAATTAATTGATTAATTTGGATCGGGTGGAGTAACATTCTGAAGGGCAGGCTGGGGAGAGAGCGCCCGTGGCAGACGCGTTGCTGAAAGTAGAGATTAGGGGGTCGTTAGGCTTGGATTAGGGTTGCACTTGCAGGTCTGTATAGGGATGATAATACAAAATGATATGTGCCAGTACTTTGCCAGTGAATGAATGTGGCAGGCAGACACTGCTGCAGTGCACCTGTCTAATTTGACTAATTGCCACCAGCATGGACCGGTTGATTTGAAAAACCTGCGATGTTTGAGCCTTTGGCTAGCTATATGGCATCGATCTGACACATCTGTAATGCTGGATGGACAGAGGCTCACATATCGCTATTAACAGAGGCTCACAGGTCGATATCATGGCAGAAGATCTCGCGAAAGGAAATGCTGACGTGAATCACCAGCACAAATTATTTCTCGTCAGTTCTCAACCTGACGGTCAGCTTTGCTACAGTATTGTTCATCAAGCAAGGCAGGTAGAAAAAGTTACGTTTATTGCACAAAACGAGTGTTTTCGTTTGGGAAAACACTTTTTTTAAAAGGTGTGTATTATATTAAACAATCAACATAGGTTCATTACAATCATCATCGACCAGTCGCAACACGCAGGTGAGCCGATCAACACACCCTTACTCACACCACTCCTAACAAAACTAGCGAGAGCATGGACAACCCTATTGTCATTTTTAGAGATCTTAGCAATAGTAAAATCAGGGAGTTGGCCCAGCAAACTCTGAATTTCCCTACACAAGCTACCAATGAGAGATTTATTAAAGTCCTTTGAAGAAATTTGTTGGATGACATTCGCACAGTCGCTCTCAATAACTACTGGCCGGTCTATGAACTGCATGGTATCTCGGATTCCTTCAAGACAAGCTTCAGCTTCGGCCGCCTCAGCACTAGCACATTTACGGATTGTGTTCCAAGTAGATCCAATCACCGCCCCATTCGTATCTCGTAGAACCACCCCCCAAGCTCCATGGTTTGTCTCCTGAATAAAGGTTGCATCAACATTTAGTTTGAGCCAACCTGAGTTAGGTCTGACCCATTGATAATCTGCATCTCTCTGTTTAGTCTCAAGGAATAAAATGTCTGGCGTCACTTTTCCTTTTCCTTTAAAGCCAGGAAGCGGCTGTCCTGCTCTGATCGCCGCAAAGGAGCTAGCATAACTTTGTAGGAATTCTGCTGATGTCTTTATTGTATCTTTCCCGTCACCAAATATAATGTTATTTCTAAGGTGCCACGCTCGCCACCAGATGAAGAGCAGGTGTGTACGCTCCTCCTCATTCGCCTTATCAAGAGTTAGAAGGACCCACTCACGCCCCGTACATGTAAGATCAGTATCCCGGGAAAGGGTCCAGACCTCACGCATGGTGTCACGCAGGGCTTTAGCTTTTGTGCATCTTATGACTGCGTGATATCCATCTTCTGGTTCCATCCCACAAATAGAGCATGTAGGGAATAGCTCCAACCCTCTCTTATGTCTACTTGTATGAACTTCGAGTGACTCCGTCACCAAATGCCACCCAAAATTTCTAATCTTGGGAGGAACATTTGCTTTCCAAAGCATGCTCCAAATCTTTCTTTCTTCAGTTGGTGCTGTACTGCTTTGTCCCAAATTTCGATTCGCCTTCTTGTCATTAACGGCTAGCTTGTACGCACTGCGAACCGAAAAAACACCCGAGCATTCAAAGTGCCATGCTATAAAATTCTCAAAGGTAGAGTGTGGGAGGCGAATTTTTATTCACGGGCGTAAGCCGCCTTTGACGCGCGTCCCTGTTTGCTCGCTCACCCATTGTGGCTTTTCCTTTCTATTATCTCTTCCTCCAGAAGTTGAGTCGCTCGTTCTTTTTTCCTCCCTTTCTTCTTCCTTGAGCACATTGCAGCACACACCGGCGCCAGCGCCCGTCGCTGTAGACCGCGCCGCCGCCGCTGCAAACCGCCGTCGCCATTGCAAGCCGGCTTCCAAGGGACGACGCTCTGCTGCAATCCCAGTCGCCGTTCACCTCGTGCTGCTGCAGCAGGCGATGCACGACGACGCTGCTGCCATGCCGACGAGGGGTGCTACAATGAAGCTTGGCCGGAGATGCAATGAAGCTTTTGCTGGAGCGTTGTCGATGTTGCGTTGAGGTTTTCACTGCGCTCAGTGTTGCCATGGAGCAGCACCCGGCGCTGCCATGCAGCAGTTTGCCGGCAGCTCTTTGGAGTTGCAATGCAGCCGTCGTCGAGGGCTCTTTGGAGGTGCAATGTAGCGCTTGCCGGCGGCTCCGGTGGGCGCGGGGTGCCACCGTGGGAGGGAGGGGGGGAGCTGCGTTTGCCCTCATCATTTTCAGAGGAGGCGCAATGTTGTTTTTCTGATGCGCGTGGATGGGATCAGAGGAAGAAGACTCGGGTTGTGTTGCTGCCATCGACAGCATCTAGTGGCGTATCGGACGGCTAGCTAGGGGGATGAAGAAATCATCCGGATGATCCCTAGCAGCCGCCGTTTGTTTGTCCCTGCAAATTAGGAAGTGTTTGGTTGCAGATCGGTAACCCAAACGCAAACATAATTGGGTTACACTGTTTTTTAGCATTAGTATAAACATAAGCGTTCATATACACGCGCATACACTCACCCTTATGAACGCACACCCTATCCCTATGAGCACCTTCGAGAGACTGAGCTAGCATATCATCTTGAGATTTACGAAGTCACCTTAGGCGTCTCGTCGTTGACGGGAACGTCTCCTCCCACTGAAAAGCATCGCCGGAAATCCTGAAATAAATCCAGAAATAGTGCGAGCACCAGGATTTGAATCCTGGTGGGTTGGGAATACCACTGTCCACCTAACCATCTCAACCATAGGTTGGTTCGCAATTGGGTTACACTGTTAACGTAAACGATATGGGCAAAAATCATAGTACGTAACGTTAATGAATATCAGAGTTGGGCAAGTACCAGCCGAGGGCAAACCGCTGGCTGGAAGCAGATCCAAGCTGTGCATGGCGGGCGAGGAAGGAGGCGGCATCGTTCGTGTCTTGGGAGCGAGGGCCTGACAGTGAGGCTGACAACAATGCCAGCAACGGCGGCGGCGGACGCGACGGCGGCGACCGAAGCGGTGGTGGCTACGGCGCCGGCGCCGGACGCAACGACGGTGATGGTGGCGGCTGTTTGCGGCGGCGCCGGTGGCGGACGCAACGACGGCGACGATGGCGGCTGTTTGCGGCAGCGATGTGGACAGCTGGTGGCAGCAAAAACGCTTTAAGCAGAGGAGATAGCGAGGAGGGAAACACCGCAGCGGTTTTCATTGCGGACAATTTTGACTAGTAACAGATTTGAACTAGGCTGGGATCTAATACCGCGTTTTGTAATTACGGAGCAATCAAAACAAACAAGATTTGACGGGATCCGTTGACGCTGTAATCAGGTTACGATACAAAAGCACGAACCAAACACCTCCAGAGTTATGCCCCCTGCCATAAAAAATCTTGGAGATAGCTGACCTCTTGTACACGCAAGCACATCATGGCTGGAATAAAGCAACTGAAGCGACCAAACCATAGCTGATTGGCACCAAATATGACATTGGTTTCTCGCATGAAACAAATACAAAACAGAAACCATGGAACTGCCAGTAGTAGCTCACGCTTCCTTCTCCTCGCGGCGATATCAACTAAACTAGTACTAGTTCAGTAAACTTAACTAATGTACAGCCTATCTTTCTATAGAGATTACTCCGCCTCTATAAATGATCTACACCCTCACAGCTCCTCCAGCACCGGGGTAACAGATGGATATGTACACTGAAATGCTTTGTAATAATCCCTGAATATTATGTACTAATCAAGTTTGCTCATTTGAAGGCGGAGTCTGACTTTGTTCAATCGGTTTCATGGTTTTTTGAGGAGGGCCACACAGACTCAACACAACCTGAAACATCCATCAATTATAGGGCTCAGCTAAGCTGCTTATGCAAATACCTGGAGACAATTAAGAGACGATAGGTAATTAAAATGCTAACCGGTAGGAAGATAAGCCCATGCAGAAAGCCAATGAGGACGAGTGCCAGGTACATTTGGAAGTAATACACCTGCAGCCATTTGGATTAAACAAAGGTGATTCAAGCCAAACTCCAATAGGAATACAGAACTAAGAAGTGTGGGCTAAGATGTATGTACCACAAAAACTTCAGATTTTGCAAAACGAAGGACAATAACTCCTACAAGTTTGGTCAAGGTAATTCCACTGAAAAATCAAGACAGTGGGTCAGAATAAGATATAATAAAATTGTAAACAGTACAAACAGATTCGGACATATGGCAAAAAACTGCAATTGGACTGCCGTGAATTTATCCGCAACACTGCAACTGGACTGCCGTGAATTTATCCGCAACACTAGAAAACTTTCTTATGCGAAATAAGAACTGAAATAAAATTGTGAACTGTTTATATGTAACACTCACTAAGGCACGTCTACACATACTCACATATATCTCGGACAATCTAGGACAAGCTGCAAGCAACTTATTCAATTGATATTACTATCTCTTTACCCAACGTAACATTGTCCCAATAATGTGAACAGTAATGAGGCTAACCTGAATACAGAAGCACCCATCGTCGATAGAGCCTGCCTTACACGGTTTTCTCTATCCCCGATGCCTATCTGTAAATTAAAAGGTGAATATGAAGGGTTCAGGCATGATATGGAAAAAAGGGACAAGATAAACATGAAAAAATTATATCATTGAAAAGTAGAAACACATCTGAACTTATTTCCATGATCCTTCATTTGGGATGGGTTTGGGTGTCAGCAAACTGGTTTGTTATTGTTGCTCTATGTTTTTTAGTTGCTCTAATGTCATGCAGACCATATAGAGAATCAAACTACTTTCACATTTCAAAGTAAACTGCTAAATCACTGATAGCAGATGATAAAAGTTTCAAGTGACGGGAAGAACAAATTTAAATGTTTTTCAAGTTTATTATGGCCAACATTCTAATTATCACAGGACTAAACTAAACTGGAAGATTTCGAACTGGCATTTCCAAATGTACAATGCACCTACCATAAAGGCGTGTGTGATATGAACACAGAATTCAACAGCAATTCCTATCGACATAACAAGGTTTACAATAGATATTGCATTGAGCTGAATTCCAAGGACAGCCATCACTCCCTGCCAAAAGTTTGAAAGATGTTAAATCTTGATAATGAATATAACAATTAAATAATTTAGCATTGAAACTTGAATTCTAGAACTACTGTAGAAACTAGAAAATACAGAATAGCTACGATAACAAGTACAACTGTCACGGGCTTGAACTGTGCTGTAACTCCTTAATGTGATACACTAGCTTTACATTTGCAAACTCAAATCACATATGCCAATAATACCAAGGTAATGTGAAACCGTCTTTTGATTTATGGGTGTTTCTTATGCTTCGTTACAATTATTCCACAATGTGGTATCAATACATAATGCATAGCTAATTAAGCCAACTGCTTTCACCAACAGTTGAACAAATCCTATATATTTTAGCTAATTGTTGACATGAAGTCACCACATGGTTCTACTCTGCAACCACTTGTATTTAAAACATAGCTAAGTTCTATCCAATATCCATTAGAGGCCATCAGTTGCTATGAATTTGAAAATACATATAATCAGAAGTAGTATTATATATTGGACAGGAGAGAGACAAACATACCATCAGATCCAAGACTATCATGGCCAGAACAATCAAAATGATTGCTGAAGCCCACAAACTGAAATGGACAGAGGTAACAAATTATCACAATCTACCGACTCGAAGAGTAACAGAAAATAGTTAGTGCTAAGTTTCTGAAAGGAGTTGCTGACCTGCTGGTGACTACTAAACAAACAACAAATACTGCACCTGTTAATTTTTGCATAAGAATGAACTGTGTCAAATCTCAAATTAAGGTACAGACATTACAAAAAATATATTTAATTATGTTTAGCGTGATTATATTTGTTATGATTGTGGTTATGATTGCAGGTGGTCCCAGCACTAGACCATAGTTACTAGCCAGCTTTCGTGAAATTAGTGTCGGTAGAGCAGCAATGCGCAATGAAAGGGAATAGAGAGAACTTCTTGCTAGACCTTCATTGAATGGAACCATCCCCTTATATTGAGGGGTTACAACTCAAGAGGACCAAATCGAGCCAATATTTCCTGATTGAAACTCATCCAATCACTCCTAATTCAAACTCTTATCCCTAACTTATGTCAAAATGGTATGGTCGCTCATACCAGAACCAACTAATTAAACCAGTTCAACAGCCGACAGTGATACGTCAAACTTTTGGTTCTTCAGTGCAATGTGGTGAGGCAATTCTTGAGAACAGGCGCGACGGGCTGCCACTCCTGGAAACTCATTTGGAGGAGCTGGGCACCGCCAAGGGTGAAATTTTTCCACTAGCTGGCCTGCCAAGATCGCTGTTGGACCGCGGAGCGGCTTGCACGCCGTGGCCTGCAGCACCTCCCATGATGCCTCCTATGCGACCAAGAGCCGGAAACGATCAGACATCTGATGCTCGCGTGCCCCTTCGCTAGGCACACATGGCATGAGATCCTAGCTTGGCTGTGCTTGCCGGCGCCGACGCCCGAGCACGACGACTCCATCATGGACTGGTGGCTACGCGCGAAGGACTCCACACCGCCAGCGCTCCGCAAGGCGCTCAAATCCGTGGCGCTTTTGGTGCCGTGGATGATCTGGAAGCATAGGAACGCGTGCGTTTTTGACCATGTGAGCCCATCGCTCAATGAGCTTGTCGACCGGATCAAGGACGAGGCCCGATGTTGGGCAAAGGCCGGGGCTCAAGGGCTCAGGGTCGTTTTGCCATCATCATGGGATGTCCACTGATCATCCGACAACTGTGTAAATCTGCCTCCTAGGAGGATGTAAATTCCCTATCTTTCCAATGCAATGAAACGCAAAGGCCATTTGCGTTTTCTCGAAAATAAAATAAAATAAGCTGGTTTAGCAGGGATGTCTATACTGTGCATTCATACTAGGAGAGAGAAATAAGTTACTTCTATCTGATACCAAAGCAAAGAATTCAGAGAAAATGAGATCCGCGAGAACTATATCATAAGAATATGTAAATAATCTGAAAAACTGCAAATGCAATAAGTAACTAACCAAGGCAAACACATATATTCATGATGGCTGTCTTCCATACGCTGAGGTATTGCTCAAAAAATATATGGAACACTGAATATGGGAAAATTTCCATCTGCACGAAGATGTATCGAAGACTGTTACAAGATATATCCAAGCAATAGCATTCAAAGCGAAAGCTAACAATAATCAGTATGAAATATAGAGTGAAACATATAGTAGTTACTATGCCATAAAGCTTAGCTACAAATACAAAATTCACACATACTTGTGTGTCTTTGAATAGCTAGTGGCTGCTAATATTTACATCAGCATCTGGGGATAATGTGTTCAGTAAAGGCCCAAATAATCAAAAATTCAGGATGTACTGGCTAGTCCTTCCAATAATCCTAGAACACTGCTAGAACCATGTGAACAGTAACGATCTATTAAAACTTCGCCAACAGGGAAATTCCATGGTTCCTATTAATATGTGTAGTACTCCCTCCGTCCCAAAATGTAAGACGTTTTTTGGCACTATCATAGTGTCAAAAAACGTCTTACATTTTGGGACGGAGGTTAAGAGTGAAACACAGCAAATCGTTTTTTGTGTGTATGTTTTCACGGCAATAACTTCAGTATATTTGGGTCAGCATTTTTAAAACGTCCTTTAATATCATCATCATCTAAAGAATGGATGCAGGCAAATTACCTGTAAATCTTTGGACATTTGAGAACTGAAGTCCCGAGCAGCTCTCAATGAGTTAACATAGTCAGTCTACAAAAAATATCAATATTACTTAAACTTTACCATGTTGGAAAGGAAAATAGTGATAATTATGATGGGCGGCATGCTAATCCATACCTGTTTATTAAGGGGAGTATGGTATGTACGGAATGCTGATGCTTGTATATTGCCATTTTCATAACCTGACAAACAAACAGTGTTACCAAATATGTCAGTGGATAATTAATAGTATTATAATTTCAGTCGGTCAAAATGCAAGCACGTTTAATGCAAAAATAATACTATACATCTCAACTGATTAAAATGATTCACATTTATAAATATACTCCCTCCGTCCCAAAATAAGTGTCTTAACCTTAGTACAACTTTGTACTTAAGTTAGTACAAAGTTGAGACACTTATTTTGGGACGGAGGGAGTATGATATTTCTTTGGCATGTTCTCTAGCATGATAAAATATTGAGATGGTACATAATTGGCATACACCACATACCACTGAGGTCCAAACTTGTAGAATAAGCTCCTTTTCCCCCTTTAGAACAGTCACTTGATGGTAGTGCATCCAGAAACCATGGAAGTTTCTCTTTAAATTGCGTTGTGGATGGACGCCCATTGTGTAAGTCCGAATGTAGGAAACACTGAGACAAAAGCATAACTAGTAGATCAGAAATTACTTAACATGTATCTATTGATATGTGAACTGTGGTTGAAATATACTATATTTCCCACTACACATAATTGGGCGCAGCAGTGCAAATGCAGCTCTCTGAAACTGATTAAGACGCTAAAAGGACTAGATATCACAACTGAAAGATAGTAGATAGTATACCGTTGTACAATTATTGCACGCTCCATTTGAACTGCATGAACCTGAATCTTGATCGAGTTGACAGCAAGGAGGCTGCAAAGTAGAAATTCAAGTGACATTAGCAAATATGCTAACATACAACCAGTTCATATTTTCTCAGGACTAAAATTGAGTGCTTTTATTTCTCCCAGAGAGGGATGTGTCCATTGCTTCAGAAGAAAATTGCTTGTTTTTCCAGCTAATACAAATATAGTATGAATGTGCTGCACCCCTAAAGGGGGTTCAGGGAAAAGTTCTGAACCTGATCATCTGGAGGGCAATAATTTCCATTAACAAATTTTCGACAGCATCCAAATGCTTCGGGAGACATCCATATTAGGAAGTCATCAAGCCATGAGGCAGCAGGTTTTGCTATGTAACTTGTTTCAGGAGATAAAGATTGTCTTGCTATCTGCATGGTAGCAACCACCATGTTAAATGGAGGGCAGTGTTATCAACATATGATGAACATCTATGCATGCTTATCAAAATCACATTGGTTAAGTTGCATCAGGAGCCGGTAGCTTTACAGTAACAAAGCTTGCCTTTAAAATGTATTGTGCAACTAAATTAAACTAGCAAATCAATCAATCATTTCATACTGAGTATTACTGTGGAAAAAATTAGTCAAGAGACAAACAGTTGTATACCTCATTCAGAAGAGAGTTTGAATTACACTGGTTGATGGAACATATCTGATTAGTATTTTCCGATGCAGAGCTGGAAACAGTGTAACACATCAGAAATCAAATTGTTGTTTATTTCAGTTATGCATGCAACTCAGAAGAACTATACAAAATCGCCTCTTTCTAAAGGCAACACTGCAACAGTAGCAGCCAATGCAGAAACATGAGAAACTTGGTTTTCAACTTTTGAATATTATTTGAGTTAAGCATGCAACTCCGAAGAGCTCAAAAAAATTGGCTCTTTCAAAAAGCAATACTGCAACAGTAACAGCTCATGTAGAAACATGAGAGACTTGGTTTTCAATTTTTGACATATCCAGAACAATCTAAAGACAAGAATGTAGTGGATAAAAGTAAGAAAGCACAACGGGTCAATGATATGACAAGGAATATTCAGCCATGTTTGTTTGTTTCCATTGTATAATCATGCTTCTTCAAACATGCAGAAAAAATGTGTAGAGCTATTTTACTTCTAGTTACCTGTAATTGAAGTTCTTCACAACAAAATACAGTGGCGGTCCAACTTTCATATACTTCTCAAGGTCGTCAAAGTAACCCTGTAAACATTATAATGAGCATGATTCTAAAAGAAATACAAAGAGAAGCAATTAAGGCTTAAGCTACAGAAAATGCAAGTGATAGTTTGAACCTGTAAATACGAATCTCGTGGAAGAACGATTTTCTGCTCCAATCCGGGTTGTAGTCTAGTTGACATTGCCTAGTTGGGACAAAAGAAACACAATGTTGTCAACCACACATGC
The DNA here is from genome assembly GCF_002162155.2 of Triticum dicoccoides. Taxonomy (NCBI): domain Eukaryota; kingdom Viridiplantae; phylum Streptophyta; class Magnoliopsida; order Poales; family Poaceae; genus Triticum; species Triticum dicoccoides. The sequence continues at coordinate 664,207,386 of NC_041382.1, read as the reverse complement.
TCATACTCAAAGTCAAGAAAATGTAAGTGGTTCTGTCTCATTTAGTAGTTTTTCCCAAATTTGTGGTAGTTAACCACTGGATTTGCAACATGAAACCAGACAAGAACAAACAACACCACACTGTAGTGAATTGCTCCATATTGATGATCAGCAAGATTTATCAGAAATACAGACAGAATAATAAGTTGATGATCCATCAGAGAATTTCAATGAAAAAATAGACTTGGCCTGTAGATAGCACACTCATATTTCACCAGATATAAAGCGGTTGGTAGTGAAGCTAATAGGAGGAACAGATATAATCATGATGCTGTGCAATGTGCATGCAGAACATGTGTGAGCACTTACAATGCTTGCAAATGCTAATCCAACAAATACAGCAATCACGATAAACTTCACTGGTCGGTAACCGAGGATTGGCCCATGAATATCCTATATTAAAAAAAACAATAAGTTATGAATGAACATAAAAGGAAAATCGTGAAAAACTTAAAGATGGTTTAAAACATGAGCTTAACTTTAACATAAGAACAAGCTTAGCTCTGGTAAAACATGTAGTGTTTACCTTCATATAGCGTGCAACAAAGTGAAGCCGCTGGTGGCCACCATCTTAATTTTTGAATACATTAGAAAGGGAAACAATTACAAATGAGCCAAAATGAACAAGCATTTACTGCTATAACTAATCTTCCTTTTAGCAAAGCAAACATGGATTTTTATTTGGACACTTACTGTCGCCAGCAACAGTGCTCGATTTAAGTCTTGCACAAGGAACACAATCAATCCTGCCATCTTCTGCCCTCCTAAAATCATATACAATAAGGGCTACGAAGGCTGTCACTTGGAGAAGGAAATCCAGAAGAACTGCCATTGCTGCACAAGATAGTGGATTGGAAACCCCAAAATGAAGTGCCAATTATAGATACAATCAAGGAAATGTAAAGAAACCAACCGGCAAACATAGAAAATGCTCTGGTGGCAGGCATTGGATTGATTGCACTGACAGAAAAAGCTAAAACTTCAGCCAAACTGGCTAACGTAATGGATGGCCCAACTTCCACCAATGCATTACTTATGCGTTCTTCCAATACTATCCCATCTGGTTGTCGCTTGACAGCATGCACAAGGATACACATGTTGTCCACACCGACCTAGCCACAATCACATCCATCAGTTTCATCCACTGCAGAATGATAAGAATGGGTATCTTTTGAACAAAGTATAGATCAAATGAAGTAGCCGTATGAATAAATTGTCAATTCCTCTTAAAAGAATATGGTAAATGCAGCAAGAAAATATTTCCTAAAAACAAACAACAAACTCAATGGCAGGCTATGCAACATAGACATCAACTGTGTTCACCTATCTAGGAAGCGTGGTTAAAATAAATTACACAAAGACTCCCTCTGTAAAGAAATATAAGAGCGTTTAGATCACTGAGTACTAAACATCAAGTTTTCAACAAGGAATTAATGTGATGATGGTTCATGGAAATCAATTTTCAGAAGAGATAATCCAATAATCAGCACGAAGAAGCTATGTTCCAATTCAAATGTGTAGAGCGCAAATGCATAATGGTTTTTTCTTTCTGTTAATGCAGCAAAACAAAGAAATACTGGAAAGGTACATTGGATTGATGAAGAGAAAAACAGTCACACTATTGCGCTACTAGAGGCAGAAGACTTACCGCCAGCACAAGAAAAGGAATTACTTCCATTATGATTAAAGTCGACTTCACTCCAACAGCACTAAAGAATGCCATTGATCCTAAAACTGAAAGCATCACTAGGACAACCCCAGATAAGCCAAGCAGTACCTGCAATTTATCTCGTCAAATGGAACATAATGCAACACATGTTTGACATAATTAAATACTCCCTCCGTCCGAAATAACTTGCCACAGTAATGGATGTACCTAGATGTATTTTAGTTCTAGATAGATCCATATTTATGCATTTCTATGACAAGTAATTCGGGACGGAGGGAGTATATAGTATTCCGGGATCTGGTAAATAAATTAGCTCTACAAAAGGAAACTTGAGATCAAACTATTATAGATTCAAAAGACAAATTTCTTAGCAGAACAATTTAGTTTGCTTTTGGCTAAGAGTGGCAAAGGGTCATATTAATGTACAAAATAAATAACTGCAAAAATATTACTAGCTCCGTCCCAGAATAGAAGATGTCACATTTGACATCTCCCATTTCTCAATATCGGCCACAAGAAAAATAGGTCGTCCCAACAGCAGTACTGCCGACCACCGCACTGTTTATATTTACTAAATGTATGGTCAGCAAACATGAATATACGAGAACTGGTCTTTAGATAACTCATAAAAATGCAATCATGACGAACAAGATACTCCATGTAGATCAAAACAATTAATCATGGGACAAATTTGTATATACCACTCCTGAATTTCAAGCATATGGACTTGCCACTGACTCACATTAAAGTATTTTTTAGGCAGAGTGGAAAATAAAAAAAAATCCCGTCATTGATTATCATATTCATACCTTTGATGAGACAAATAATGCCCACAAACGAGAAGGACGGTCTCCAAGTGTGAATGATATGTACGCAAACATCACAATATAGCTTATCTGATATCAATCAAATGGCACAGATAAATATCACAATATGTAGGCAAACAGGATATATTACAAAATGGAAAAGATTTTTGCATATATTTACCACTATTGTAATTGCGTCAGCTGTACTCTCTCTGTTTAATTCATCTTTAATAGAGCTCTCGGATGAAAAGGATAATGTAAGGTTCTGTGCTAGTACCATCGGCAGTATTTCTTCCTGCAAAAAACTCTCAAAGTCATCAGATGTAATTCTTGGCTCAAGTGAAATATATAAATCGCTAGAGTATGCACCTTCTTGTGAAGTTGAACCAAAAGCTACAAAAACACTGTAGGTAGAAACTCTAGCTAGAAAATAAGTGCTATAGGCTTTAATCCAAACATGAAAGAGCTAGCTTCATTCAATATTAATCACTATACTGTGCATGCAAATGGCATTAGCATACATGAAATGACCTTTTGCTAGATTCAGGCATCTGGGGCTTCAACATGCCCAGTGAGTCGGCTCAATATTACAGGAGAAAAGAACGGAAACAATAATGCTTCTACTAAATCTCCTGGAATATGAATCTGAACACTCTTAATCCGCATTATCAAAGTTGCTTCCCATCTCCGTATTTCCTCAGGATGTAGGGCAATGCATAGTCAATCTTATCTACCGGGTTCTTCATTGGAGCAAATTTCTCTGAATTAGTTTAATTTACTATCCTCAAACGAGATTTATTCTTTCATTCCTTAAGGAGGTGTTGTGTGGAAGTATTGAAATATGTTGTGGGGCTGCTTAAAAGTAAATGTTAGAGAATGAACGTATATAGAGCATGAATCAATTGACAGTAAACTTCTACTGTAAACTGCTTGTTGAGCACATAAGCTCAGAAGGTGAGAGTTCCAAACCTTAACAAGATTAATATATGCCCTTTCCCAAGCCATAGCCTTTCCATTCTCTTGTCCTGTTGTCTCAACCTTGTTGTTCACGGGATATGTTATTACAAATGCAGAAGCCTGTGAAGTAATAGGAAGTTAGTAAGAGAAGTGGGATAATCAGTAAAATATTGTTTTTGGCCAAAAAAAAAAGTATAGCATTTTACCTCGGTAAAATTGCTACCTGGAAAACCACCTAATATTGTACTAGGGTCAATAGGTGATTGAAAAGTGCTCAAACATGTCTCTTCAGAACTGTAATGCTGCAATACAGCAGATATTGTTTAGTGTTTAGATACAACTAGCTGACAAACCTAGCCAGTATCACAATATTCATTGTTCAGCATGAATTCATCAATAGTTTACAAAGGTCTGTGTTGCAAGCAAAAAAAGGAAAATGTCCATATGAGAAGAGATTTCAACTGTGGATATTTACCTCAAAGCAAAATTTAGCATGATCTATACCTAAATCATCATGCTTTTTAGGATCCAGCTGGAAATACTGCAACAGATGCCACCATTTTAATATGATTGCTCAGAAGTACGCATACGGAACAAAATATAATGATAGAAAAGGATTATATAGATTCTAGAGAACAAGTTAGTTCCATATACAGAGTATAGACAATACAAAATCATCACCTGCAAAACACTTTGGGTAGCACAATCTGTACTGAGTGGCTTTAGGCAGATATCAGCAAGCGATACTGTCGATCCAGAATAATTGGCACGCAGATCATCAATCTTTGCAATTAAAAAGTGACATTAGAATCACTAAGCAGTTGCAGTGTAAAATTTACATGACTGGATTCCATACCTTTTTCTGAATCTGAAATAGCAATTTGAAATTGTTATCATTTACTATTGTAGGAGCTTCAAGCTGGCCAGACGCTGAAGTGGCTAATACAAGCTGCAGTTAAAACAGTAATTAACAAAATATAGACAAGAAGTTAAGATCAACACAACAAACATGTTGATATGCAGGAACAAAGTTGGCATACAATCTGTAACAAGTGTTCATCTAGTTGAACAAAAACAAAGCCACGAGAGTTGAAAAGACCTGCTCAATCCTATAAAATGGTGCAAGATGACTGTCAAAATATTGCTTTTCATAGGCAGTCTGACTTCCAGGGCTAACCCAAAGCTGCAAAAAGAAAACAACCAAGTCAGAAATCTCTGAAATGTATGTATTCACAGTCCTGGTAAATACACACCAAAAACTTTTGAGTTCCAAATGGTGTGTCACTTTATCGACTTCTTTTAAAAAAACACTCATAAAGGGCAGCAATCCCCACAAATAAAAGGAGCAATCTCAAATACTAAATTTATTTATATAAATGACCACAAGTTACACAAAAGTCGTAGTTACAGACTCAAAGGTAATCCATTGTCAATGGGTGCTAAAAATGTGAACACGTTTATCGACAGATTTGATCTCCGTGTTTTTATTTTGCTGACACATATTTCTCACAGGTATTCAAAAATACAAGTTCATGACCTTCGCCCACTATGTTCACAGGATTAAGAACTTTAACGTCCTTTTTGGAAGGTAAGATGATAAAGTTATCTGAAAATGACAATAAGCATGAAGGACACAAAACACCATAAAAGTCCAAGTTGATTCAAGAAAAAGCATAGCCAACAATAAAAATGAAATTTTATAAAATGTACAGCGATGTATTTCCTTTTTATTTACTGTGATTTTATTTCAATGAACATTTCCAAGTAATCAATGAAAACTGTCAATGGATTTCCATTTTCTTTTTCTTTCCGTGCTTCAGACCTAATAAATTTTGTGAGTTTTAAGAGAATACTATTGCCTTGTCAAACTTATATTAAAGTAATTACTTCAAATACAGAACTATATTTGTCAGTCTCATATCAATTCAAATTCCCCCATTATACACAATTATCAGAATTTCAGCAACAGTAGAAGAATTGTAGCTATCATACGATGATAAATTGAGTACCTTTTCCGGTCTTGTTTCCACCTTGAAACGGATAAGACCAATGCATAATAGGATAGGGACAAGTAAGGATGCACATAACACAAGAAGCGGGTGTCTAGTAACAAAAACTCCATGCCTCCTGCAATACTTTCAACAGATTAACATGATGCCTAAATACTAATAATATATAGTTTATCCGAATATAACTGGAGACCAAATCCAACCTAAAGAAGGTTGACATGTAAGTTTGGACAATAGAAGATGATGCAGCTTTGGGCACCTGATATAAAGAGAAATTATTAGACCGTACCAGCGTCATCTTAAAAATGAACACTAGAGAAAAATGCTAGAAGGAACCAAAGACAAGTACTCAAAGTAAGCAAGCAAGCTCTGGCTCTCAAAAATGATTTGGCAGAAAAGAACCTGAACAGAGTTTTCAGGAACATTGCCATTGTTGTTTGAATGCAACTTATCATCAGCATTCTTTGGTGGTTTTGTTTGTGAGGGGAAGCCTGTTCTTCCTCGTGTTCTGTATAATAAGCCCCACAATAAAATTGCACACAAAAACACAATGTACACAACCGCTAGTGAGAAGTCCAAGCATCCGGCCTGTGTAATCAAAATGATAGGAGTTCAGGATACAAAATAATGAAAACGCTCGACATGGAAAAGATGAACCTTCATAACATATGCCCTAAAATGTTCTTATGTGCCAAATTTTGGATTCGTATACTCTAGTTTAAAGTTCAAGACTGCCGTAAGCTTTTAAGTAGTATGAGAAACAAGAAGAAAAGGGTCAAGTTCTACACAAGGTACATGGACAAACTAAGGTATTTAGCACCTACGATGATGGTTATATTTTTTTTCAAGATATAGTAAATCATTTGATTGCTAGAGTTGAAGGTTATTAAAACTTCCCACAAGCAAATTGTGCAGGTATCCACACCGACACATCTACCCCGTATCATCACTACTACAACACATGTCCTGTGCCAATTTCTCTGTAATAGTAGTATCACTTTTTAAAGAATTAGTATCATATGTGCATGTTACACAACTGGCTTGATACAAGAAGGACCACCTGACATGTGATGTGCCAATTAACAAGTCATAGTCCTAATCTATCATTCATGAAAAGCTTTGGTTATTTACTAGGGAAAGTAGCACTGCAAACTCTGCCAATAGCCACAAGAAGAACAAATGAAGTCAAACTTTTGAAATTACAACTAACATTATTTTTATAAATACTTAGATTAGTTACTTGAAAATAATTTGGTTAATTTTTTTATCAGAGAGTAATTTTACAATATAAATTTTGTTGGGTTTCATAAATATAGTCCAATAAAAACTAGTGGACAGGAAATGCATGGTATCAGCCGTGCATTTTTTTCATAAATGTAGATAAATAGCTGTTACCTTTAGAGAACCCATTTTGACTGAACAGGAAGTTTCAGTCATCGACTGAGGCAACAAGGATCCCATGCAAACTGAAGAAGAAGGACAATCCCCACATGAGCAGCCCAAAGATGGATCTCCACAAGAATAAACTGTAGTATTTAGTGGCTTCACCCCAGATGAACCACTCAAATCAGGTCGGTATGTTATCAAATAAGGTGACCCAGGCTCATTGGGATTTGCCTGACGCCCAAGAAATGCCAACCACTCTGCAGTAGCAAGTGTAGATGTCAATAATTATAATGACATACTGCGAAGAACGGATGCATGCAAATTACAGTGTATTATTAGCATGTCATTACCACAGTTTAAAATTATCGACTGAAAAACTAACTCAAACCACATCCAGATTGCAATAATAATAATTAATAGTGCCAAGTCCAAATGCAGGAAACAAATTACATAGTCTATTATCAGGCTATCACTAGCAAACCTTAAAATTACCAACTGAAGAAACTAGTTCAAAAGCACATCCAGGGTGCAAGAAGACAAGAATAATAATTAATAATACCAAATAGAGTTTCTCAAAGAAATGCAGCAAAGCTTCCTAAAAGGCTACTACCCTCTACAAGCTACTAATCTTTAGACCAAATCGTGTCATCTTCTTTGTCTTAATTATCAAAGTATTGCAAGCAAATCCTTTAGGCAATCAGAGTTTAACTTCACAATCAAGGAAAGCTATGCTAGTTTAGCCCTTCAGCCTGCCTACAAGAAATTCTAGGAGGGATGCTAGCAAATCTGGTATGCAAGCTTTCCTGCCAGCCTACGTAAGTCACTCCAGAGTCATGGCCAAGGTGGCAAATGGGACAGCTCAAATCATTGTTTCTTTCCTCTCCCCGTCTTCAAGGACGATAATCCTAGGGATGCTTCTGATGTCGTGCCTCCTCGTCACGTCCTGGTTGTCATCACTCGTCACTGTTGAGCCTAATGTGACACATGGCATATAACATGGATAAATCTGATCATAGGGAGCATCAAGTAGCACTAGGAGGGACCAAACCATGGTGCTCAGAATTCAGAACTCAACAAAATCCACCACCTCACAGTCAACAATTTTGGTCACTGATGACTTGAGAGGAGGAAGCTGGGGGTATTTTGGTCTTGTAGCAAAACATTGAGGATACTAGCATTTTATAAAATTTATAGCATCTGCAATGGCGATTTTCAGTGTCCCGCGATTGCAGTAGCATTGCTCAAACTATAACTTGTAGTGGCATTTATCCAATCACACAATTGATAAGTTCACTACAATGATTTAGCCTAATACCTTTGTAAGTTTTAGCACCTCCACCAAGAAAATCCATTGCGCGTGTGTTCAGAGTGCCAAACTTAACTTCCTTACAAGAGTTGTATAACTCTTCACCATAGTTGCTTGTTATGTAGTAATCTATACCATCAACAGTTGTAATGTTCTTAACCTGAAAAAGGTGGAGAACAGTGTAGCTTGTTAGTTCGATTAAACATGAGAATTATATATGAATATTTCATTTTGGCATGTTAAACTGATGTAACAAAAATGTGTGGGGGGTGACCATGAGGAAACACAATAAAATACTGTTGGCGTGATAAGCTGAGAGAATTCAGACCTGTTTTGCTGAAGTCACGTTAATGAAGAGGCTTTGGTTTGGGGAACAAGACATTTCACAAAAGAGATTCAAGAAATTCCTCAAGCAAGCTGGGCATCCAACAAGAAATGGGACAGCCTGCAGAAATGTTGGAGTTGGCATTTTACCACCGAGTGAATTTTCTTTTTATTGAACATAGACATTTAGAATAGAGATTACCAAGAACAGGTTACATCATTTGACATGCGAAAAAGAATCAAGTTGGTCAACTTAGAAAAATAACCTTAAAATATATGTACTAAATTGGCCACAATAGAATAGCGACGAACATGGTCTATGAATAGACGGAATGCATCTGTAAAATTTCCTTTTAGAACACGAATCTGTAATTTGCATGCAACAGGGAATAAAGAACTCAACATGTAGCCACTTAATTGTGTTACAAGATACTAGGAAGTACAGGAGGAATAACACAACAAAGATCAGGGGCAAGAAATAATCAACAACTAGAAATTTGCTGCATGAGGCTACAAGTCGACAAAAAACTGCTTTCCAAAAAAGTACAGGGTGAACAAGCAGAAATAATCTATTAAGTAGATATGAAAATCATCTTAAAACAAAAGCAGCATGTCTCTAACAAAGTGTTCAGCAGGTCACAAGTTCAGCAAAAGATTGTTTGAACAAATCAATGCAGGTTAATATGAATACAATGGCAAAACCATTTTGCTAAGCTTTATTAACAAATTCCCCAGTGTGAAACAGTTAGTCTTTAAAAGAAAGATGTGATGCGACCACACTGATATGATAGTTCAATTGAACAATCCATACAATTACCTGTTGGACTTGTTGGTGTAATGTGTCGAACTGATCAACAGTACAACAGACATCACCAGTAATAGTGGGGCACAAACTCTGGATCCTTGTGGAAAACAAAGTATCTGGCTGGAAAAGCAATAACAGAACTTGATATAGTAGTAGAACACAATGGTGAAATAATGTAATCTTATGCAAAAATAAGATGGGCAGAGTATTATGCTGTCTATATTAAAAAATACTGCAAGATAACTGGATATAATCTCTCCTGCTGTGTAATATTCAAATTGAAGAGAAGGGTTCCATTGTCACCTTAACAGCTTTTGTTGCATTCACACAGTTTAAGACTTTCCCATCAGTTCGATTTGCACAAATTCCATACATGGAACAGTACCCTTCTGCAGGTACCACCCTAAGGAAGCAAACACAGCAAAATTAGCACCAAGAGCTCCATGAGTACAAAATACCTCATTAAGTGGCAAAGTATTTTAAGTACATCAAAAAATAGTAGCCTATTTCAGGACCTACTGTGCTCTTAAGTGATCTAACAAATGCTCATCTTAATTGAACATGTTGCCCTGATAAATTACCTTGGTGATTGCTGTGCGCTTGTGGGATGTACAAGAAAAACTATCTGCATCGTGGAATGAAAAACAAGGTTGTAAGGTTATCACATTATGGACAAATCATGTTAACCATACAATATATGAGTCACATCAAAGTGCAACCAAATCCACATGCATGAACACCACACTACATTTGTAGAATGGACTTCTTACATATCCTGTTATTCTATTGGCCCCTCTAGGGAGCAACATGACCACAATTTTATCTGGTGGCTTCAAATATACTCCCTCTGTCCGCTAATACTTGTCGCAAAAATGAATGAAAATGGATGTATGTAGAACTAAAATACGTCTAGATACATCCATTTCTCCAACAAGTATTTCCGGACGGAAGGAATATAAAATGAAGACAACACCTTTGAGCACCTAGACAGGTGATGTAGATGCTACAAAGACAAGAATCTAGCAACATCTGAGAAGTTGGCACAAATCTGGTATGTTCTGGCCACCTATACAACCACTATAAGTGTCGAAACATTAATCAAAGTTTCATGTGAAACCACCAAAACAGTTAGTGCGACTAAGGATTATTACAGCATGAATTATTCATCCTTCCTGTACAGCAACACCCAGATGACATCTAACAAACAAAATTAGAACAGAGAAAGATAATTCAACCGTTAAGCCTCTAAAACAGATTAAATAACATAGAGTGAACTGCAGCAACATAAATACAATCTGAGTTTCAAGAGGAAAATGTCATGTTTGAAATGCCTGTGAAAATTCAGCTGGCTGGGCTAGGAAAAATAGCAAAACAGTGAGCCATAAAATTCAGCTGGGTTGACCTACCAGCTGTCAACCAAAAGTGAGCCATAAAACATCCGGTAACTTGGATATGAAACACAGGCAACTCCACATAGTTGGAATTCAGAGAAAACTGTTTGCAATTTGTTCAAAGAGGGCCATCCGACCCAATTATAATCATAACGGTATACAAAGAGCACATTTCGAATCAAAATGCTTAAATGTTCTGAAATTCGGGGAAGTGCGGCATATTTAATCCTGTAAAACTCAACCCAATCTACACGGTCACGGAGATGGCACACATTTCGAGACAAACTATGAAACCGAGAAACGAAACCCCGAACAGAGAAGCAACCGCCCCATCGAACACAATCAACTCGGGATAAATAAAACTGGGCTAAATTGACCTCTCCAACGCAGTAGCGGCAGCAGAAACAACCGCTCGGGCACCAATAAGTCGCGACCGCGTGGTTACAGACCTCCAATCCAAACGCACCTCGCGTGTCAGAAACTAGCAGTGTTGCAGCAGATTTCCAACCCCATGTGCTCCCAACCCTCCCGAGTCCCAAAATCACTATCGCAGGGGGAGGCTCGGGCTAACGACAAAGCAGAGGTAAACCAAAATCACGCAGTAAATTTGAGGGGGTAAATATCCAAACACAGCCCACTACGCGTTCGAGAAAAAGACGCGCAGTCCAATTACAGACGAAAATCGCACCTCCCTAATTTTAGCGAAACAAAAAAACCACGAGTTATATTAGTAGTAGAAACTTCCGCACTAGTGACGCCATGGACGGGACGAAATTAGCAAGCCCGCACAGGGATAGGCCGGAAGCCGCAGCGCTTAACCCCAGAAGCAGGACCAAAACCGAACCAAAATGGTCCAAAACACGAGGCACAGCGAGCAACCCCACCCCCTAAGACGGAAGGGCGGCGGCGGCCGCCGCGGCCGCAACGACGACCCCGCGCAGCACCCACTAAGACGGAGAGAGAGAGGGAGAGCGAGACCCCACCTGTATCAGGGCCACCGCGGTGGCGAAGACGACGGCGCCGCCGGGGACGCCCCGCCGGGGCCCGACGAGGCCCATCTCCTCACGGGTTCCCTCCCCACTCGATCCCTCGCCAGCGGGAGCACGGAATGCCGAAAACGGAGGGAGGTGGGAGACGAAGGGCGGACACGGTCCGGTGCCGCTGGGGGAGGAGATTGGACTTGTTTTTGTGGCGAGCCGCACGACCGGGGTTTTATAAACGGCGAGAGGCGAGAGCTGAGCTGCCGATCAGCTGCGCAGCGCGGTGGCGGTTGCCACCTCGTGCCAAGGGATTTTGCGGCCAGCTCCTCTCGTTTTCCTTCCTGGTGGTGGTGAGGGTTTTGGATCTCGCCACATGTTGGTAAAGCTGGGCCCGCGTGTCAGTGGACATAAGGCCCAGCAGTTCGGTTGGTCGTGTGGGTGCAGAAGATACGGTGGGACCGCCCGTAAGAGCGACGATAGCTGGCGGATTTGTTCGTGGGCGAGGCTGGCAAACCATCCCAGCAATCAAAGCAGTAGTATTTTTTTTTTTGAGGGGACCAAAGCAGTAGTATTACTTAGTAATAACTCAGATAATTCTGTCACGTCAAAATTAGGAAAGCTACACGCGCGCACTGGCTAACTGTGTGTGAAGCCTGTCATGTCCTTCTCCTAGCCGCTGCCCTGCTTGTCTTCCCTGTTCGCCCGGCCACTCAACCCGCTGTTCACTTTCGTCCACGGCACTGCTGGCTGCTGGGTATGGGGCGCACGCTCCCCGCGTCCGAGATGCGCGCACACAAGGAATTCGCAGGGGCACACACGTGCTCCGGCCGCTGATTGCCTCGCATTTTGTAAAGTCGTTAAATCTCACACGAATAACTTTTGTTTTTGTCAGCCACAAGTTCTAAACTTACGATTTTGTTGGTAGCTCGTAGTAAGTTTTAGAAGTTGAATCATGTTTGTTGGACGCAGGTTCTAAACTTACTACTCCCTCCGCTTGATACATCTGTATCTAGACAAATCTAAGATGAAATTTTGGATGGAGGGAGTATTTTGGTGGTTGCTTGTGCCAAGTTTTAGAAGTTGTATCATGCTTGTCGGTCACAGGTTCTGAAACTTTCAATTTTGTCGGTCGCTCATACTAAGTTTTAAAATTTTAAAAAATCATCAAAATGTATTTAAAATTGGTCTCATTCGAAAATCCTTCTCATGGGAAACACGAACATGCAAACAAAATTAAATCTGGACTTTTGGTTCCACAGATATGAAGATTAAAAATTGAAAGCCTAAAGAAAAGGGATTGTGCGCCCCCACACTCACTTGCTACAAATCCTCTCCCGTGCATACAACTATGTACCACCACATTAAAGACGGTGTCATGGAGTTCTAAAATTAGTGAAATCATCATAGTTGTTTGGCTAGGGATGCCAAAATAAAATTTGGACAATTCCGGTGATGAACTAAATCGTACTCACTTGTCCACAAAAAAAATTGTAACATTCATTGTTTTCATGCATTTTAGTTAGCGAAATAGGCGTTAAGTTAGAGAATGTCAAGTCCAAGTTTACAATATGCCACACACCATCCAAATAAAATCATGAGAGCTGTTTTAGTAATTTAAAAATCTTTATTATTATTTTCAAGTTTGGATTGGTTTTTATTCTTTTTGCAAGAGAGTTCAAATAGTGTGCAATTAGCAGCATCAAACCCCTCCGTCAGCGAAGTCGTTGGTCCTTGCCTCCATTTGCTGCTCTGGCAGCGGCTGGGAATGGGGACCTCGGCAATTCGGCTCCATCCGGTAGTTAGTGTGGAGGACGCTCCTCTGCCGTGCGCTACGTGCCGTTGGGCCACTGACATGTGGGCCAGGTTCCCAAAAGGCCCACATGTCAGTGACAGAACGGCAGGCTGCCGTACGTCAGAGGATCCTCATCCAGTTAGTGTAGGCTTCGTATTTCCTGGGGGCGCCGCTCGGGGTGGAGGTGGCGGTGCCGCATCGAATTAAACTGCAATGGCTTCTGCTTCACCATAACGTCTCTCGGGATGACAGGTCGGAGCCGGCTGGTTGGTCTTTTGTCGCTTGCGTGAAACAGTGGGTGTTCGTGGATTTCAGGACTGATTGTTGTGTCTCGAGGTACTCGCGTCGTGTCTTGCCAGCGGCTCCAGTGGTGGCGATGCATATCTGGTTTCCCCCATCTTCGTCGTGATGGTCTCTGGCCGAAGATGAAGACTTTCCGTCCACCATGAATCCGTGTGCGTGTCCAGTGATTTTGCGGGTTCCGGGAGGCGGTGGCGGCACACCGGCATCTCGCGATGGTGAATGTGGTGAATCAGGTCCCCATGGACCAGTCTGTAACTTTCTTTCTTTCTGGGGTGTGTTGTGCCACTGTTTCTTTGTCTTCTAGTCTTGCTATTCTCCTCGCAAAAAAAGTTCATATAGTGTGGGTTCAAATAGGATATATTTTTTTCAACTGGGCAACCCGTTCCATTATTACCTAACAGAAATATTACATTATCCAGACTATTTTGGAGTTACAAACACCAACAATGAAATATCACGCCGAAAACAGGAGACTGGAAAGGAGGGAGCGGGTTGGGACACTATCAAGAAAAACGCTATAGATGCTCGACGAAACATCTACTACGAAGCAAAAACCTGATAGCACCACATCAAACCAGACCAAAATGAAACGAGTTAAAGGTTACAATCCCACAGGGCAGCAACTAGGATCACAGCTGCCCAACAAATCCGGATCAACGCACAAAAAGAACAACATACTAAAGATAAATAGCTACCAACAGGATCCACCGCACAACGTCGAGGGGACCAATCTGTCACGGCTTGAAGCACCCTTCAATCGGGGCCGACGCGCGCTTGCAGCTGGTTAGAGAGAGAGAGGTTGCCTCCTTCAGCACTGCATGGATCCCCATCTTCACAACAACACTTTCATCATTCTTCAACAACCTGTCCACTAAGATAATACTCCCTCCGTTTCTTAATATAAGGTGTATTATTTTTCCAAAAAGTCAAACTTTTCTAAGTTTGACCAAGTTTATAGACAAAAATATCAATATCTAGAATACCAAATCATTATCACTAGATTCATCATGAACTATATTTTTATATTTTATATATTTAGTATTATAAATCTTTATATATTTTGCTGTAAACTTGGTCAAACATAGACAACAGTTGACTTTTTGAAAAACTAATACACCTTATATTTAGGAACGGAGGGAGTAACGAACAAGCGGTAAAGATAATCTAAATTGGATAGGATTTCGATATATATTTATTTTTGTAAGGGTATTTGTCCAGTAAGATAAGAACGAACAAGGCATTTTCACCAGAAAAATTTAGTGTTTATTGTTTTTTATTTTGTTTCCAATCTCACAAGGACGTTGGCACATATTTTGTGTATGACATTTTCTGTTCTTTTTTTTAAGAAAGCGGAAGGCAACCATCTTTCTTTATCTGTCCAGAAAAAATATATGAGTATAATCAATGGAGTGGCTGCGCGATAAGAAAAGGACAATTGTTGCGTGAGTGATTATACGCTGCAAAGTTTCGACTTAATTTCCCTTTCATTATAAATCACCAATTTGTTTTGGACTGTCTCGAACCCTAGATTGATTGGATCGAATCCAGCTAACCGCGTGTTTTTCTTGGTATATCCTCTACAAGGAGTCAAGGAATCAGTGGACAGTGTCATTTGTGCCTGCACTCGGGGAGTGCAGGGTTTGTGGAATGATCGTGGACTCTCTCTTGGTTGCGTGCAAGAAACGTGACGCGCGCAGGTTAGGTAGCAGCGGTTCGCCTACTACTTGCACAAAACTGATCATGCTTTGTGCTAACGATCTTGCTAAACATTCCCTTCAGCTGCACCTTCAATTATTTTTCCTTTCCACAAATTGACTCCGATGAACGACGGCCTCCCCAAACTCAGGGGAAAAAAACGACCTCCCTGCCTACGTACTGCTTAGCCAGACAAACGTCAACCAATTCCACGATCATCCTGCACTCCTCTACTGAATGATGAGCAGCGTTGCGTGGGCACCGATCGCTTTCCCTACCAACCAAAAAAGGCCCCCCTTTATTACAATGGTGGAGAGGGAAACAAGTGCGGAGGCGGCGAGGCACTCGGCCTCGCCGGTCTTGTGTGGGCGGACAGTTGTGAGTTGTCCCACACGCCACGCCAGTGCGTCCTTCCTCCTCATCATCGTCCCCATTTGCGCAAAACAACACTTCGCCGAGGGGCCAGAGCGTGGTCGACAAAGGCGGGCAGGGGCCGCGCGCGTGATTCAGTCGACGTCGCCCGTGTCCGCGTGGAGCACCTCCGGCGACAAAGCACAGAGAGAGTTCACACGATCACGGCTGCAGTGCAGGACGCGACACCCCTCTAACTAGCTGGCTCCTTGGACGCATGCATGGCGCCGGCCTGATCTCTCTTCCCCGTGTTCAGGCGTTCTGAATCAGAACGGGGCGAGCTGAACTGTCGAACTGCACATAGGAGTACGCGATTACCTATCGGCTAATTAAGGAGCTCTCAACTTGTCAGCTACTGAATTTGACGTCCCCAAGTACTCCAACTGTACATCGGTCGCAGGGGGACGAGCACGAGCGGAGGCCGCACGGGCCGCCTCGCCGTCGATCGCCGGACCTCCTGCACGTGCGGCTGTGCTAGCCACGCTTGTCTGCTTACATCAGTACTGTACAACACTCAGATCTCACCGTCAGGTTTTTATACTCTCCTAACTCCCGCCAACCTTCCATTAAGCCGCCACTGTACGTTTGATCTGTATGTAAGCCCCGTGGAGACGAGCACCGACACGTACGCGACGCACTCGGCTGCAGTACGATGACCCTGAAGGCGTGGGGGCCAGTCCAGACAACGCTCTCTAGAAGCTTTGCCTTGCCCCGTTGCCCGTCGCGCGCGTGCGACGTGCGCGACGGCGATCTGGCAAGCTGATAACGACGGCAGTAGTACCGGCTGTTGAGTGAGTGGAGCCGCGCGGGCGGTGCTGTCAAGGACGAGCTATCCGTAGCATGCAAAAAATAGGTACTAGTTGGTGTAGTAATTCGCAGATGCACGGAAATCCAATTAGGCTACCCGAAGCACGTGCTGCGGCCGCGAAAAATATTTCTTGAAATGTCAAAAACTACTCCCAATAAATTATTTATGTATTCATAGTCACATCCAAATGCTACCTGCAAAATTTTAGGCAAAAAGGTTAAACATTTTGGCCTATGAAAAAAACAAATTAACACCAGATGTTATCCCAAAATGTTATTTCAAATTTGTTTTTTTATCAACAAAACACTATTGGCCAGTTTCACGTGAAAATTATCAAGCATGTCTGTGACACTAGCACAAACATCCATAGAAAAGAATCAAAAAAAAAATTTAAAACATTTTACCAATTATTTTGAGATACTGTTCGTCTCGAAGCAAATGCTCCCGGGAGCCAAAACGTCCTTCTCCTTAAGATGCATCGCTAGTGGACTCTGCTGCAGTTCCTCCTCTGTTTGATCGTGTCGCACTCATTTTTGAGAGCTGCCATCCGCCAAGTCCGTTGAAAGGAGCGACGCAACGAATTTGTACGTAAGAATAGGATTTTCGTGCAATGAAATGAATCTTTTCGAGTGCTTGTTCAAGAACTACGATTTTTTTTTCTTTTCTTTTTTGAGAACTACGATCTTTGGTTCTAAAACTGAATCATTTCCTTGTATCTAAAAAGAACTTCCAGGTTAATAGGGAATAATGTGTGTGTACCAGCATGTTTACGTAACCTTTCTGGTTGTGGCGCATTAAGAAACGGAGAGGGACGTCGTCTGTTGGTCCTCACGTCACCACCGAAGTGACAAGTTGACAAAGCAGGTACAGTGCTCATGGTATTATTATACGACACTTAATTGGCGGTTGAACTGGTTCATGTGTGGCTCATCTTGATTCGTCGGAAGGCCACATATTCATTACACTAAGAAGGACAGTTCATCCATTTATAGGCTCAACTGGTATGTGATGCAGTATCTAAAGTGTCGATGGGATATTGATATGTTGGGGGCGTGTGGAATAGGAGGCCAGGCCATCTCCACATAGTCTTTCCAGAGAAAGAAATGATATAAATACACTATACTAAGAAAATATATGAGACCACGTGGCCCCCGCGGCCTGGAGCAATGCTACACATACGAAACTGAACTTGGGAGAGAACGGGCGGTGCTTTTAAAAGGACGAGCTATCCGTAGCATGCAAATAGGTAGTCGGTTAGTAGTTCGCAGATGCACGGAAATCCAATTAGACTGCCCGAAGCACATGCTGCTGCCCGCGGAAAATATTTTTTGGAATGTCACAAAAAAAATCCCAGCAATTTTTTTATGTATTTATAGTCACATCCGAATGCTGCCTGCAAAATTTTAGGCGAAAAGGTTAAGCAGTTTGGCGTATGCAAAAAAACAAATTAACACCAAATGTTACCCTAAAATGTCAACCCAAATTTGTCTTTTTATCGGCGAAACACTATTGCTCCATTTCGCATAAAAATTATCAAATATCCATAGAAAACATTAGAAATTTTTTTACAACATTTTACCAATTATTTTGAGATATTGTTCATCCGGAAGCAAACGCTCCCGAGAAACAAAACGTCTTCCCCTAATATGCAGCGCTAGTGGACTTTGCTGCAGTTCCTCCTCTGTTTGACTGTGCCGCACTCATTTGCGATTGGCGACTGATAGGCGCCGGGGCATCGGCCGAAACTTTCGGCCGGTCCAACGCGGGCCCTTGATTTGTTTAATATATAGCCGTCAGATCTCTCTTCTACCCCTCCATCATGTCGTCTTCCTCCCTGCCTCTCAACTCCCTGATGGAAAATTCCCCTTTCCTTCACCAGATCTTTCTTTCCCCTGGTCCCGACATCATCTCTGGCGTGCTGCAGGCCATACCCGCGTCGTTTCCCTGTCAGCGGCTTCAAGCGCGCGACCCCTCCTAGCAGCAGCTCATTGTTGACGTGTTGCGTGCGGGCACCGCTCTGCTCCTGACCGACCCCATGGTTGGAGCACATAGGCACGCCATCGCAGCTCCGCCACCCTGCCGTCGTTGAACCAACAGCTCGCCGCACTGGTTGCATAAAAAAAGTCACCGTTGAAGCTTTTCAGCCTCGCCATTGAAGCATTCCTACTTCCCGGTTGCAGCATCGCCATTGTCTCATCATCGCTCATTGAAGCGGGCTAGTAGCTCACCATCGTTGCTTGTAGCTCCCGTTGTTGACGGTTGTATCATCCGCCGATGAAGGTTGCAACATCAGCGACGCCCACTTCCAGCAAAAGAACGCCATGGGGCGTTGCTTTATGCCCAACCGGTTGTAGCATCTATGAATGCCGCTCGCGGCTCGTCACACTACAGGTTCCAGCATCTCCAGCAATGGATTGTAGCAGCCCCGTCAGCAGCTCGTAGTTTGTCGCATTGCCAGTTCTAGCATCACCGGCAGCCGGTTGTAGCAAAAAGAAACTCCGGTTGTAACAAAAAGGCGACACGGTGGTAGCAAAACTGTGACGCCGGTGGTGTGTTGTAGCAAAACAAGACTTTTTGGTTGCCGGTAGTTGCTTATTTTGCAGGCGGTTGTAGCTTTTGTGCTGCTAGTTCCAGCAAATTTTGTCTTTGGTTGCAACTCCTGTATTGGCGACGGTCACCACGCCCATCATCGTCGCAACGCATCGAGGTGCCCTGTTCGAAGCATCCGTGTGCGATGGTTCTAGCAATAACGGGCGCCGGTTCCAGCATCCAGCGCACTTCTCCGTGATGCGCCCCATCGCAACACCGATGCTCCGGTGGCTCCATGAATGGCGCAAGGTGGTTCCAACAAAAACACATGTTGGATCCAGCAAAAAAAACATGCTGGTTCCAGCATCCGCCTCTTGGGATCCATGATGGAGTACTGTATGGAGGAGAGAGGCGCGACACGAACAAAAGATTGATCACAATCGAGTGGATCCATGGTGGGTTTCTGTGAGGAAGAGGGAGGGAAAGAGAAACTGTTGAAGAAGACGCGAAGGAAGAAGAAGACGCGAACAGGAATGAGTTGATGCGACACTCTCTCTGTGAGTAGATGAGGAAACGATTGGTGGCCCGCCAGTATTCGCGAGCGAGCGTGACCGGCCGAAAGTTCGACCGGCCCGCTGATTACAAACGTTTCCCTTTGCGATTCCGAGCATGATTGGTTTGCTACCAATATTTTGCTAGCCAAATGTTGGCATTGTCAAATATTAGCAAAACCAATACTTGCCAACTATTGGTAACTTTGTGTGAGATAGGCAAGACAACTCGATAACCAACCAAGTAGTAGCCAATATTTATCACGATGGCAAACATTGGCATGCCAATTTTTTGCACCAAACCAATTAGGGCAAGTATAATAAGGTGATGTAAGCATGCTATAAGGATTTAAATATTATATTGTTGCTGAGTTGGGAGAGAATAGGAAAGAGGAAAGAAGCGGGTTGCAGACTTGCAGCCGGCTGTAGCACGAGCTCCAAGAAGCTCTGGGAGAGTAGAAGGTGAGCCATATATTGATAAAGTACTTTCATATATCTAACTATTATACGTGTTGACTATTACATTGGCTATAAATGACATGTCAATATGCTATAGCCAGCAGTTGGCTATATTATTAATCATGCTCATGCTCTTATGCTCTCCATCCGCCAAGTCCACTGAAAAGATCGATGCAATGAATCTGTCCGTACGAATAGGATATTCGGGCAATGAAACGGGGTGTATGTACCGGGCACAACTTCAGTGACTTCATGAAGCTAAGTCTCACCGTAACTTAGCCCCTCTATCAGTCATCCATTGAAGATCCGACGGACCGGACTGATCCATATTTCAAATGATTTTTTAAGTGTTCCAATAAATCGTAAATATTTCGTTTAGTATTCTATGAAAATGTCAAACCATTTGGATGTATAATTTGCGAATACCTATTTTTTATTTATTTGAACTCACAAAGCTATTTAATCACAAACCATACATCCAAATGGGTTGAAACTTTCCCAGAATACAAAACAAAATATTTACGATTTATTGGATTATTTTCAATTTTTTCTGAACACTTTAAATTTTCAGTATGGAAATACGTCAATCTACAGCGTCGGATCTTTAACGGACGGCTGATAATGGGGGCTAACTTACAGTGAGACTTGGCTAAATTAACGAACCTGCATGTTTACTTGACCTTTCTGGTTGTGGTGCATTAAGAAACGGAGAGGGACGTCCTCCTGTATCCCTAACTTCCCTGTTACAGGTATAGTCCTATATATCTCACGTCACCACCCAAGTGACAAGTTGAGAAAGCAGGTACAGTCCTCATGGTATATGACACTTAATTGGCGGTTGAACTGGTTCATGTGCGGCTCATCTTGATTCGTCGGAAGGCCGCATACTCATTACACTAAGAAACACAGTTCATCCATTTACAGGCTCAGCAGACTGGTATGTGATATAAGTGTCGATTGGATATTGATATGTTGGGGGCGTGTGGAATAGGAGGCCAGGCCACCTCCACATAGTCTTTCCAGAGAAAGAAATGATATAAATACACTATACTAAGAAAATACTCCCCCCATTCTTAAATATAAGTTTTTGGAGAGATTTTACTATGAACCACATACACATGTATGTAGATGCATTTTAGAGTGTGGATTCACTTATTTTGCTCGGTGTGTAGTCTATAGTAAAATTTCTACAAAGACTTATATTTAGAAACGGAAGGAGTATACAAGACCATGTGGCCCCGTGGCCTGGAGCAATGCTACACATACGAAACTGAATTTGGGAGAAACGGGTGAAGGAAAATTACGTAAAACTGCACGTAACTGTTTGTAGTGTAGGATTAGCGCGCTGCCTGCGCGATGCATCTCATGTTTCCATCCGAGTAAATGCTAGAATTACGTAGCATCCCTTGTACGGATTCCACGAATCCTAGTTAGATGGCACGCTTTGGTTGGAGATTTACGGGGAGAGAAGAAGTCCATCCCACGAAAATTATGTAAAGCTCGCTCAAGTATGCGTCTGAAATAGGTTGAGCCGGACAAAATCGAACACAATTTAAGGATAAGGGGAGCGACAGTGAGCTCGTACTAGAGCAGGGGACTGGGAACAGGGGAGTGGGAGAGTGAGCAGGGGAGTGAGCGGGCAGGGGACGGAGCGACCGACATAGGGGTATTTACCCAATTCTGACCGGACCGGTCGGCTAACGGCCGTTAACTGATGTGTCGTCCGCGCGCTGGGCCACGTGGCCTGGTCGATGGGCTCAATCGGTCAGAAAAACGGTTAAATCGCTAGTCACTACGGTTATGGGTTTTTTAAAATAGCCGACCGTGCGTTTGGTAGTTTTTTGAGAAAAATTAAAATCTGATAGTTTTTTTTTTGAAACCCTAACCTGTAAACTAGTTTTATGCTATTTACTCGTGTCTTGTGTGTGGTGTTTGGCGTGAGTTTGTGACAGATTGTTTGATGGTGGGTGCTTTATGTAGGGACTGTCTATTTGACATTCGATTGATTTTCAATTTGACAACATTCAAATTTCGTAGAAAATGAAAATGACACCTGTATGTCCCAAAAAACCCTCCCACCAGCCACTTTATTTTCTGTATTTCGGCAAAAGCGGGTCAGGCAAAACCCTGACCTGGTTTACACAAAGTACACTCTAAATACATATATAAACCATCGTGAAATCTAGGGAACTTACACTGGAATCATGGCTCATATAAAAAAGTCAGGGAATTACATAGCCGGAAAACTTTACAATTAAACAGTAATTTGCATAAATACACTAAAACTACAGGATGAATTACACAGTAATTATATAGTGAATTATACTGAAGCTACGAGAAGAATTACACAGTAACTCTAGATATAATTACTGAAACTACAGGTTACACAGTAATTCTACAATGAGTTACACTGAAACTACAGGATGAATTTCATAGTAATTCTGTATTGAATTACACTGAAACAAGAAGAAGACTTACACAGTGATCCTATGTTAAATTACACTGAAAACTATGGGCAAATTACATAGTGAACACCTGATTCCAATATGCTAGAACCAACGGCAAGAATAGCACATCCAGTTGCTGAAGGAAAATAACCTACAAAAAGAAAAAAATAAACACAAGAAGATAAACAATCAATTCGAAAAGGAAAAGCAGAGGACAAAGGATAGAGGCAAATAAATTAAAACCAAAAATACCATGAGATGAATTTGCTCTTGCTGAGAACATATCCTTTGAAGTACGAGCTTCAGCGTTAGCTTCACCGAAGATAGACAAGGAAGGGACTGGGTCTTGATTTGACACACTCTACCAAAACAAAGGGGACAAAACAATTAGATGAAAACGATTAACACTGGAACTATCAAGAACCATAAAAAATGACTAAAAAATAAAAAGAACCTGATCCGCTTTATGAGCTGAAGTACTAGAGATTAACACTGGATTGTGAATACCACCATCAGTAACATCACGAGCAGCATTAGGGGTAGCCTGGCCTATATTTGGAATCTCTACATGTACTTCACTGGATGGAATATCCTCAATGCTTGCACGTTTCTTATCAAGAATAACGGTCTCAATAGAAACAGACTTATTGCCTGCACAATATCTCGAAACAAAGCAACAAAAATGAGATAAAGTAAACAAAGAGACAAAAACTAAACTAATGAAAGTCAAAATGAATACATAAAATGAGAAAGCAAAAATACAAGGGAAAAATGCAACTAACCAAAAGAGAATTTATTCTGTGAAATATCCTCGCTGACAGAAACTTTTGTTGCAGGAGCAGTGTTTGTGTGCAAAGGGCACCGGGACAAACATTCCAACACCTCAATAATAAGAGACTCTGGCCAATCAACAAATATCTTGGGTTTGTCTTTGTTCCTATCCTCAACAAGCTCAGCAAGTTCCTGAGCAGTCTGAACAAAATAAACAACCGAGAAATGAGACAAGTAATAAACAATGCAAAAAAGCCAAAGTAAACACTGATTACTACATATATGAAAACACTACATATGAAAATATACACATATCAAATACCTTGGAGCCAAACCGAGGGCCAAAAGAATTCAGAACAGTCACTGCAAACAAGGCATTGCGAGGAGGAAATTCAACATCCTTACTTGCTGTAGATTTATCAACACGCTCCTGCAAAAATAGAAACAAGTTTACACACACCAAAAGGAAATTAAAAACATAACCAAAAGCAATAAAGAAAATGAACAATACAAAAACAAATACCTGCACATGAACTGTAGGACAAAAAGCCTTCAGTGGCCTCTTCCCATAAGAGCGGCTATTGTTTCTATCAAGCTCTGCAAACTGCTTGACTTTGTTACCTCTTCATGCTAGTAGACGAGACTTGACATCAGGGACAGAGTGGGGACCGAAATTGAGATGATCAAGGTAAGAACCTATAACAACAAACACAAACGAGGTTAAAAAAAGAAAGAAAAAGGACACTACACGATCAGTGGAATGAGCTACATATGACAAAAACTTACAGCCAAGGCGTAATGGCAGCCACTAAACGTCAAAGATCTCTTCGGAGCAACTTTAGTAGAATCCTTGAATTTTTTAATACTAGACAACAACCACTCATAAACAAATTGCGACAGATCGAGCTTGCAAATAGAGCGACAATCCTTGATATGAGATACTTTGGACTAGGACTGAGGCTAGAGTTTGGACATAGAAATGAGGAGAAAGCAACAATCATGAAGCATATGAAAATGTCGTCGTCAGGCAAATCAACTTCAGAAGATTTCAGCTTGTTGGCAAAGAAAGAAACTGGAGGAATACTTGACAGATTGAAATGAGAGAGGACAAAATCACGGCCTGACTCGGGATCACAAAGAAGTGGCTCACCATCTACTGGGAGGTCAAGGATATTGTGAATGTCATATTTGGTGATTGGGATGAACTTCTTTTTTAACTGGAACTCAGAAGCAGGTACGTCAAACCTACTGGCAAGCCACTTAACTAGCCTAAGAGCAACCTCGGTCCTAACAAAATTAAGAAGACGCCCCATGCCATAGGTCTGGATTACGGCCTTATGCCGATCACACATGCCATCAACTGCCCCAGAGAAAAACTTTCCAGAAATATCTGATGAAGGTCAGACAAGTCGGGAAATCAGTAGACCATTTCTGCCTCTACAACAAACAAAAAGGAAATAGATATCAAAGAAGTGCACTAAAAAGGTAAATAATAAGATGAACAAGCTAATATTGAACGAGAGCATCATGGCAAGAGGAAAAGGACTAACCACATTTCTTCTACCAGCAGATGACAACTTCCTCTTCAGTGATTTTACTTTCTGAAAAAACATAAAGCCAAAAGTCACCTCAACAAGAGAAAATAACCAACAACATAAAACAGCAAGAACAAGAAAGAGAAAGCAGATAACCAACTTGATTAACATAGAACTTGAAAAGAGCTTTGTCAAAGGCTCCTTCATCACCAGAAAGTTCCTAAAAAACGGAAAAAGACAACAAAGCCAAAATAAATAAATTGATTACATAAACTCAAAAAGAAAATAACTAGAAAAAAATAACAGAAAAATAACTACCGTAGACATTAGATATGATCCATCTTCCGCAAAGTCATTAGGAACGAATGGTTCACGGATGGGATCTGCACTCTCAAAAGATGACACTAACGGAACATCCTGGTGAGAGACTTTCCGAAGCTTTCCCATAAATCTAAACCTGAAAATTACAGAGCTAAAGCATAAACATTACACTACAAAAAATAGGTAAATCTGGGCATAATTACACTGTAAACCTGGGCATACTAGACATTCTAGTGCATAATACACTGTAAATCTGGGCATATACACTAGTTAGGCTAAATTACTGTGTAACTACTAGGACAAATTACACAGTGATTCCATGGCATAATACACTGAAAAAACTTGCATATCTCAGGACACTGTAATCAGGATTTACACTGGAATCACAGGAAAAATTACAGAACACTGCTACGACAAATTACATTGTAATTGGATGATAAATTACACAGTAATTCTGGGAGGAAAGTTACATTGTAATTCTGGCAGTATTTGGAAGTACTACACTATAAAAAAAATCTAGTAAATTACAAACATGGGCAGTATTTGTTCTAGCAGTATTTGGAAGTACTACTAGGACAAATTACACAACAATTACAAACATGGGAGAATTATGAGAATTACACTGTAATATGGAGTATAACACTGTAATTACACAGTCATACTACTAGAACATATTACACGGTAATTACAAAAAATATGGGAGAATTACATTGTAAAATGGGAGTATTACACTGTAAAAGCAGGGACAGGGAGGTTCTGCAAACATATTACAGTAGTTACACTGAAATGGGTAAGATCCACAGTAATTTTGAGCTACAATACACAGAGATCCACTTGCATGACTAACTAACCACATGCTGAAATCACTAGGATTGCAGAGTAAAATTAAACTGAAATTACACTGTGATTTACCGTGTAAGTACACTGATACTACAGTGTAATTACATAGTTAGTACACTGATCTTACAGTGCAAGTAACAAAGTAAATACACTGATATTAGACCGTACACTGATCTTACATAATAATTACATAGTTAGTACACTCATATAACAGTGCAAGTTACAAGGTAAGTACACTAATAATAGACTACAAAATACAGAGAAAGGAAACTGAAGTTCAACTGGAAATTTCACTGGAAAACAAGCATCAAATTCAGTGAGATTCTTGAAACACATTCAGACACAACTCAGTTACCGGAGGGAATTCATGACCAGCCACCTACAACTATCATCTAACAGCAAGGGGACAGACACCACTGCAACTAAAAGGCAAATCAACCGCTGCAACTACCAGTACGTGTTCCTCCACCATCTACCGCACAAAATAGACAAAACTAAAGCCTAGCACACGTCAGGAGAGAAAAACAACCACAAAGCTCCTAGAACCCGCAACTACAAGCTCCTACACAACTACATACCTAGAACCCGCAACTACAAGCTCCTACACAACTCAGGCGAGCAGAATGGAGGGGGGAAATTGGGCAGACTACGAAGGGTGGACTAGAACAACACGACATCACCTACCACAGATCCACAAACAAGAGCAAACAGACGATTCACGACCACGAAACTCACATAGATCTGGAACTACAGGACCAAGGGGAACGCGAGAGACAAGGGGAACCAACCTCAGCAGCCGGGGAACGAAGAGAAAAGGGAGGAGAAATCAAAATCCAACGGTGGTATAGCTCGGAATCACCATGAATCGCCTCCTCTCCGCCGCCGCTCGAGCTCTCTCCCTCGGCCTTATCAAAACAGAATGACCAAACGAAAGGGTACGACATGAAGGAAATATGCCCTAGAGGCAATAATAAAGTTATTATTTATTTCCTTCTATCATGATAAATGTTTATTATTCATGCTAGAATTGTATTAATCGGAAACATAATACATGTGTGAATACATAGACAAACAGAGTGTCACTAGTGTGCCTCTACTTGACTAGCTCGTTAATCAAAGATGGTTATGTTTCCTAACCATGGACAAAGAGTTGTTATTTGATTAATGGGATCACATCATTAGGTGAATGATCTGATTGACATGACCCATTCCATTAGCTTAGCACCCGATCGTTTAGTATGTTGCTATTGCTTTCTTCATGACTTATACATGTTCCTATGACTATGAGATTATGCAACTCCCGTTTGCCGAAGGAACACTTTGTGTGCTACCAAACGTCACAACGTAACTGGGTGATTATAAAGGTGCTCTACAGGTGTCTCCAAAGGTACATGTTGGGTTGGCGTATTTCGAGATTAGGATTTGTCACTCCGATTGTCGGAGAGGTATCTCTGGGCCCTCTCGATAATGCACATCACATAAAGCCTTGCAAGCATTGCAACTAATGAGTTAGTTGTGAGATGATGTATTACGAAACGAGTAAAGAGACTTGCCGGTAACGAGATTGAACTAGGTATTGAGATACCGACGATCGAATCTCGGGCAAGTAACATACCGATGACAAAGGGAACAACGTATGTTGTTATGCGGTCTGACCGATAAAGATCTTCATAGAATATGTAGGAGCCAATATGAGCATCCAGGTTCCGCTATTGGTTATTGACCGGAGACATGTCTCGGTCATGTCTACATTGTTCTCGAACCGTAGGGTCCGCATGCTTAAGGTTTTGATGACAGTTATATTATGAGTTTATGAGTTTTGATGTACCGAAGGAGTTCGGAGTCCCGGATGAGATCGGGGACATGACGAGGAGTCTCGAAATGGTCGAGACGTAAAGATTGATATATTGGACGACTATATTCGGACATCGGAAAGGTTCCGAGTGATTCGGGTATTTTTCGGAGTACCGGAGAGTCACGGGAATTCGCCGGGGAGTATATGGGCCTTATTGGGCCATACGGGAATAGAGGAGAGAGGCCAAAAGTAAGGAGGCCTGCGCCTCCCCCCCCTCTGGTCCGAATTGGACACGGGGCGCAGCCCCCTTGTCCTTTTTCCTCTTCCCCTCTTTCCCCTTCTCCTACTCCAACAAGGAAGGAAGGAGTCCTACTCCCAGGACTCCCCTTGGCGCGCCCCCTTCTAGGCCGGCCGCCCCCTCCCCCTTGCTCCTTTATATACAGGGGCAGGGGGCACCTCTAGACACACAAGTTGATCTTCACGATCGTTCCTTAGCCGTGTGCGGTGCCCCCTTCCACCATATTCCACCTCGGTCATATTGTAGCGGTGCTTAGGCGAAGCCCTGCGACGGTTAAACATCAAGATCGTCACCACGCCGTCGTGCTGACGGAACTCCTCCCCGAAATTTTGCTGGATCGGAGCCCGGGGTGCGTCATTGAGCTGAACGTGTGCCAAGAACTCGGAGGTGCCGGAGTAACGGTGCTTGGATCGGTTGGACCGTGAAGACGTACGACTACATCAACCACGTTAAGCTAACGCTTCCGTTGTCGATCTACAAGGGTACGTAGATCACACTCTCCCCTCTCGTTGCTATGCATCACCATGATCTTGCGTGTCCGTAGGAATTTTTTTGAAATTACTACGTTCCCCAACAGTGGCATCCGAGCCTAGGTTTTATGTGTTGATGTTATATGCACGAGTAGAACACAAGTGAGTTGTGGGCGATATAAGTCATACTGCTTACCAGCATGTCATAATTTGGTTCGACGGTATTGTTGGACGAAGCGGCCCGGACCGACATTACGCGTACGCTTACGCGAGACCGGTTCTCCCGACGTGCTTTGCACAAAGGTGGCTAGCGGGTGACAGTTTCTCCAACTTTAGTTGAACCAAGTGTGGCTATGCCCGGTCCTTGCGAAGGTTAAAACAACACCAACTTGACAAACTATCGTTGTGGTTTTGATGCGTAGGTAAGATTGGTTCTTGCTTAAGCCCGTAGCAGCCACGTAAAACTTGCAACAACAAAGTAGAGGACGTCTAACTTGTTTTTGCAGGGCATGTTGTGATGTGATATGGTCAAGACATGATGCTAAATTTTATTGTATGAGATGATCATGTTTTGTAACCGAGTTATCGGCAACTGACAGGAGCCATATGGTTGTCACTTTATTGTATGCAATGCAATCGCGCTGTAATGCTTTACTTTATCACTAAGCGATAGCGATAGTCGTGGAAGCATAAGATTGGCGAGACGACAACGATGCTACGATGGAGATCAAGGTGTCGCGCCAATGACGATGGTGATCACGACGGTGCTTCGAAGATGGAGATCACAAGCACAAGATGATGATGGCCATATCATATCACTTATATTGATTGCATGTGATGTTTATCTTTTATGCATCTTATCTTGCTTAGATTGACGGTAGCATTATAAGATGATCTCTCACTAATTATCAAGAAGTGTTCTCCCTGAGTATGCACCGTTGCGAAAGTTCTTCGTGCTGAGACACCACGTGATGATCGGGTGTGATAGGCTCTACGTTCAAATACAACGGGTGCAAAACATTTGCACACGCGGAATACTGAGGTTATACTTGATGAGCCAAGCATATACAGATATGGCCTCGGAACACGGAGACCGAAAGGTCGAGCGTGAATCATATAGTAGATATGATCAACATAGTGATGTTCACCAATGAAACTACTCCATCTCACGTGATGATCGGACATGGTTTAGTTGATTTGGATCACGTAATCACTTGGAGGATTAGAGGGATGTCTATCTAAGTGGGAGTTCTTAAGTAATATGATTAATTGAACTTAAATTTATCATGAAACTTAGTCCTGGTAGTATTTTGGAAATTATGTTGTAGATCAATAGCTCGCGTTATTGCTTCCATGTGTTTATTTTGATATGTTCCTAGAGAAAATTGTGTTGAAAGATGTTAGTAGCAATGATGCGGATTGGATCCGTGATATGAGGTTTATCCTCATTGCTGCACAGAAGAATTATGTCCTTGATGCACCGCTAGGTGACGGACCTATTGCAGGAGCAGATGCAGACGTTATGAACGTTTGGCTAGCTCAATATGATGACTACTTGATAGTTTAGTGCACCATGCTTAAAGGCTTAGAATCGGGACTTCAAAGACGTTTTGAACGTCATGGAGCATATGAGATGTTTCATGAGTTGAAGTTAATATTTCAAGAAAATACCCGAGTTGAGAGATATGAAGTCTCCAACAAGTTCTATAGCTAAAATATGGAGGAGAATCGCTCAACTAGTGAGCATGTGCCCAGATTGTCTGAGTACTACAATCGCTTGAATCAAGTGGGAGTTAATCTTCCAGATAAGATAGTGATTGACAGAATTCTCTAGTCACCATTACCAAGTTAGTAGAACTTCGTGATGAACTATGATATGCAAGGGATAACGGAAACGATTTTCAAGCTCTTCGTAATGCGGAAATTGACGAAGGTAGAAATCGAGAAAAACATCAAGTGTTGATGGTAGACAAGACCACTAGTTTCAAGAAAAGGGCAGAGGGAAGAAGGGGAACTTCAAGAAGAACAACAGGCAAGTTGCTGCTCAAGTGAAGAAGCCCAAGTCTGGTCCTAAGCCTGAGACTAAGTGTTTCTACTGCAAAGGGACTAGTCACTGGAAGCGGAACTACCCCAAGTGATTGGCAGATAAGAAGGATGGCAAAGTGAACATAAGTATATTTCATATACATGTTATTGATGTGTACTTTACTAGTGTTTATAGCAACCCCTCAGTATTTGCTACTAGTTCAGTTGCTAAGATTAGTAACTCGAAACGGGAGTTGCAGAATAAATAGAGACTAGTTAAGGGTGAAGTGACGATGTGTGTTGGAAGTGGTTCCAAGATTGATATGATCATCATCGCACACTCCCTATACTTTCGGGATTAGTGTTGAACTTGAATAAGTGTTATTTGGTGTTTGCGTTAAGCATGAATATGATTTGATCATGTTTATTGTAATACGGTTATTCATTTAAGTAAGAGAATAAATTGTTGTTCTGTTTACATGAATAAAACCTTATATGGTTACACACCCAATGAAAATAGTTCGTTGGATCTTGATCGTAGTGATACACATAATCATAATATTGAAACCAAAAGATGCAAAGTTAATAATGATAGTGCAACTTATTTGTAGCACTGCCGTTTATGTCATATTGGTGTAAAGCGCATGAAGAAACTCCATGCTGATGGGATTTTGGAATCACTTGATTATGAATCACTTGATGCTTGCGAACCATGCCTCATGGGCAAGATGACTAAGACTCCGTTCTCCGGAGCGAGCAACTGACTTATTGGAAATAATACATATTGATGTATACGGTCCGATGAGTGTTAAGGCTCATGGCAAGTATCGTTATTTTCTGAACTTCATAAATGATTTGAGCAGATATGGGTATATCTACTTGATGAAACATAAGTCTGAAACATTTGAAAAGTTCAAAGAATTTCAGAGTGAAGTGGAAAATCATCGTGACAAGAAAATAAAGTTTCTACGATCTGATCGCGGAGACAAATATTTGAGTTACGAGTTTGGTCTTCAATTAAAACAATGTGGAATAGTTTCACAAACTCATGCCACATGGAACACCAGAGCATAATGGTGTGTCCGAACGTCATAACCGTACTTTATTGGATATAGTGCAATCTATGATGTCTCTTACCGATCTACCACTATCGTTTTGGGGTTATGCATTAGAGATAGCTGTATTCACGTTAAAAGGGCACCATCTAAATCTGTTGAGACGACACCGTATGAACTGTGGTTTGGCAAGAAACCAAAGTTGACGTTTCTTAAAGTTTGGGGTTGCAATGCTTATGTGAAAAAGTTTCATCCTGATAAGCTCAAACCCAAATCGGAAAAGTGTGTCTTCATAGGATACCCAAAAAGTTACTGTTGGGTACACCTTCTATCACAGATCCAAAGGCAAGACATTCGTTGCTAAGAATGTATCCTTTCTAGAGAAGGAGGTTCTCTCGAAAGAAGTGAGTGGGAGGAAAGTAGAACTTGATAAGGTAATTGTACCTTCTCCCTTATTGGAAAGTAGTTCATCACAGAAATCTGTTTCTGTGACTACTACACCAATTAGTGAGGAAGCTAATGATGATGATCATGTAACTTCAGATCAAGTTACTACCGAATCTCGTAGGTAAACCAGAGTGAGATCTGCACCAGAGTGGTACGGTAATCCTGTTCTGGAGGTCATGCTACTTGACCATGACGAACCTACGAACTATGAAGAAGCGATGGTGAGCCCAGATTCCGCAAAATGGCTTGAGGCCATGAAATGTGAGATGGGATCCATGTATGAGAAGAAAGTATGGATTTTGGTTGACTTGCCCGATGATCGGCAAGCAATTGAGAATAAATGGATCTTCAAGAGGAAGACGGACGCTGATAGTAGTGTTACTATCTACAAAGCTAGAATTGTCGCAAAAGGTTTTCAACAAGTTCAAGGTGTTGACTACGATGAGAGTTTCTCACTCGTATCTATGCTTAAGTCTGTCCGAATCATGTTAGCAATTGCCGCATTTTATGAAATCTGGCAAATGGATAAACAAAACTGCATTCCTTAATAGATTTATTAAAGAAGAGTTGTATATGATACAACCAGAAGGTTTTGTCATCCTAAAGGTGCTAACAAAGTATGCAAATTCCAGCGATCCATCTATGGACTGGTGCAAGCATCTCGGAGTTGGAATATACGCTTTGATAAGTTGATCAAAGCATATAGTTTTATACAGACTTGCGATGAAGCCTGTATTTACAAGAAAGTGAGTGGGAGCACTACAACATTTCTGATAAGTATATGTGAATGACATATTATTGATCGGAAATAATGTAGAATTATTCTGCAAAGCATAAAGGAGTGTTTGAAAGGAATTTTCCAAAGAAAGACCTCGGTGAAGCTGCTGACATATTGAACATCAAGATCTATAGAGATAGATCAAGACGCTTGATAATTTTTTTTCAATGAGTACATACCTTGACAAGATTTTGAAGTAGTTCAAAATAGAACAGTCAGAGAAAGAGTTCTTGTCTGTGTTACAAGGTGTGAAATTGAGTAAGACTCAAAACCCGACCACGACAGAATATAGAAAGAGAATGAAAGTCATTCCCTATGCCTCAGCCATAGGTTCTATAAAGTATGCCATGCTATGTACCAGATCTATTGTATACCCTACACTGATTTTGGCAAGGTAGTACAATAGTGATCTAGGAGTAGATCACTGGACAGCGGTCAAAATTATCCTTAGTGGAATAAGGATATGTTTCTCGATTATGGAGGTGACAAAAATGTTCGTCGTAAAGGGTTACGTCGATGCAAGTTTTGACACTAATCCAGATGACTCTAAGTCTCAATCTGGATACATATTGAAAGTGGGAGCAATTAGCTAGAGTAGCTCTGTGTAGAGCATTGTTGACATAGTAATTTGCAAAATACATACGGATCTGAATATGGTAGACCCGTTGACTAAACTTCTCTCACAAGCAAAACATGATCACACCTTAGTACTCTTTGGGTGTTAATCGCATAGCGATGTGAACTAGATTACTGAATCTAGTAAACCCTTTGGGTGTTGGTCACATGAAGATGTGAACTAATCACATAAAGATGTGAACTATTAGTGTTAAATCACATGGTGATGTGAACTAGATTATTGACTCTAGTGCAAGTGGGAGACTGAAGGAAATATGCCCTAGAGGCAATAATAAAGTTATTATTTATTTCCTTATATCATGATAAATGTTTATTATTCATGCTAGAATTGTATTAATCGGAAACATAATACATGTGTGAATACATAGACAAACAGAGTGTCACTAGTGTGCCTCTACTTGACTAGCTCGTTAATCAAAGATGGTTATGTTTCCTAACCATGGACAAAGAGTTGTTATTTGATTAACGGGATCACATCATTAGGTGAATGATCTGATTGACATGACCCATTCCATTAGCTTAGCACCCAATCGTTTAGTATGTTGCTATTGCTTTCTTCATGACTTATACATGTTCCTATGACTATGAGATTATGCAACTCCCGTTTGCCGAAGGAACACTTTGTGTGCTACCAAACGTCACAACGTAACTGGGTGATTATAAAGGTGCTCTACAGGTGTCTCCAAAGGTACATGTTGGGTTGGCGTATTTCGAGATTAGGATTTGTCATTCCGATTGTCGAAGAGGTATCTCTGGGCCCTCTCGATAATGCACATCACATAAAGCCTTGCAAGCATTGCAACTAATGAGTTAGTTGTGAGATGATGTATTACGGAACGAGTAAAGAGACTTGCCGGTAACGAGATTGAACTAGGTATTGAGATACCGACGATCGAATCTCGGGCAAGTAACATACCGATGACAAAGGGAACAACGTATGTTGTTATGCGGTCTGACCGATAAAGATCTTCATAGAATATGTAGGAGCCAATATGAGCATCCAGGTTCCGCTATTGGTTATTGACCGGAGACATGTCTCGGTCATGTCTACATTGTTCTCGAACCGTAGGGTCCGCACGCTTAAGGTTTCGATGACAGTTATATTATGAGTTTATGAGTTTTGATGTACCGAAGGAGTTTGGAGTCCCGGATGAGATCGGGGACATGACGAGGAGTCTCGAAATGGCCGAGACGTAAAGATCGATATATTGGACGACTATATTCGGACATCGGAAAGGTTCCGAGTGATTCGGATATTTTTCGGAGTACCGGAGAGTCACGGGAATTCGCCGGGGAGTATATGGGCCTTATTGGCCATACGGGAATAGAGGAGTGAGGCCAAAAGGAAGGAGGCCTGCGCCCCCCCCCCTCTGGTCCGAATTGGACAAGGGGCGCAACCCCCTTTTCCTTTTTCCTCTTCCCCTCTTTCCCCTTCTCCTACTCCAACAAGGAAGGAAGGAGTCCTACTCCCAGGACTCCCCTTGGCGCGCCCCCTTCTAGGCCGGCCGCCCCCTCCCCCTTGCTCCTTTATATACGGGGGCAGGGGGCACCTCTAGACACACAAGTTGATCTTCACGATCGTTCCTTAGCCGTGTGCGGTGCCCCCTTCCACCATATTCCACCTCGGTCATATTATAGCGGTGCTTAGGCGAAGCCCTGCGACGGTTAAACATCAAGATCGTCACCACGCCGTCGTGCTGACGGAACTCCTCCCCGAAACTTTGCTGGATCGGAGCCCGGGGTGCGTCATCGAGTTGAACGTGTGCCAAGAACTCGGAGGTGCCGGAGTAACGGTGCTTGGATCGGTTGGACCGTGAAGACGTACGACTACATCAACCACGTTAAGCTAACGCTTCCGTTGTCGATCTACAAGGGTACGTAAATCACACTCTCCCCTCTCGTTGCTATGCATCACCATGATCTTGCGTGTCTGTAGGATTTTTTTTGAAATTACTACGTTCCCAAACACGACACCCACTCCAAAATTCAAACAGGACAAAAAAACAACAGGACGGGCGCGGTTACGGGTTTAGACAAAGAAAAACCGAACCCGGTAAAAGAAAACCAACCGAAGGAAACAGGGCGCCAGTACGAATAAAAAAAGAAAACTAGCACGAATCTCTGCGGAAGAACGGACGGACACAAATTTGAATGTTGACGAATTGAAAAACGCTTGACTGTTAAATAGCAAACCCGTTTATGTATAAAACGGGGTGAGAGCCCTTTTCGGTAACAAAATATATGAGACCATGTGGCCCTGCTGTCTGCCCTATGATTTCATGTTTTCCATCCGAGTAATGCTAGAGTTATGGAGCCTCTACGGATCCTAGTTAGATGGCACACTTTTGTTGGAGATGTAAGGAGAGAGGAGAAGCCCATCCCATGAGATTCAGGATATAAGAGATTATAGTTGGTATATTCCTTACAACTGCTGTAAATAGTCCATGAATGTAGGATTATTATTTCCATTACTTTCACAGTTTTTTAGGCAAATTACTTCGTAGTTCGTCATAGACTCGGTGTTTTTTGAAGCACCTTATCAAAAAATCTGAAATAAATTCAAAAAAAAAACCGATGATCAGTACCAAATTTAGGACTTAAACCTTTGTGGATTGGTTCCGCCATATAAGGAACCTAAGCAGAGCTGCTATCTTTGACCGTTACATTCGTACGGTCTAGGGCAGTTAATCCGAAGTACTCTCTCCGTTCCATAAAATAAGAATGTTTTTGATACTAGTGTAGTGTTAAAAACGTTCTTATATTTTGATACAGAGGAAGTAGTTATGAGAGCAACCACACGGAGGAGAGCCGCTGGGTGGATTCAATTTTGCAGTACCACCTGACTGCTCCCGATTAACCGCCAACTAATTAAGCAGAGTATCGCATCTCCAATGTACTGCAAAATTGGAGATGAACCAATCAGTCGATCGGATATGTACCCGTCACCCATGTGATCGGCAGGTCCATTCCAAATCGCTGCTGATGTAAACCTTGTCCTTCTTCGCTTTCATCAAGGGCTCCGCAGCATATACCTGGGCCCTGCCCGCGAAACCATCATTGAGAACGACGGCAAAACGATGGACGCGGTGCACCTTTGTACGCTCACGCTACACACGCAGCCGCTGCAGACAAGTGCAGACCGATCGGCGGTCGCTACAGAGTCTGGCTAGCCTGACGCGCGCTGACTCGATCGGCAGTCTGACTAGCCTGACACGCGCTGACTCGACCTTGCTCGTGTCAAC
Source organism: Triticum dicoccoides (assembly GCF_002162155.2). Lineage (NCBI taxonomy): Eukaryota > Viridiplantae > Streptophyta > Magnoliopsida > Poales > Poaceae > Triticum > Triticum dicoccoides. The sequence goes on along the minus strand of NC_041382.1, from coordinate 664,170,506 downwards.
TGCAGCACGGCGCGCGGGGTACAGTGCCCGGAGAGAGCACTTGAGGTGGCGCTGGGATGAGCCGGCCAGGCGTCGAGCACCCGGCCGCGGCAAACAGAAAGGACGAGGCTCCAAGTCTGAATCGTAACCTGTTTGTCTGGGAACTGCAAAGCGTCGACAGCTATCAGCCAGATTGCAGCCATGCATGGAGCCCTTCTGCCATGCGTTGCGCGGAGCGTGGTCACCCTGGCGCGCGCGGCCGGGGCGTGCATCCGTTTCCGCAGCCCACCGGAGAGCACCAATAAATCAGGAGCGCCGATGTAGGTGCAGGCGTGCAGGCGTGCATCCACCAGCCAAGGTGGCGACTCGTGGGGTTTAATTAGCGGTCTGCCGGGCGGTTGTGGACACATGCAGAGTTGGAAGTCAGTCATGTCACGTCCACCTAAACCTGACAATCAAGCCGACGCGGCACCGCCAACGCCGCCAACGGCACGCATCTACACCGGGGAGGCGGGGACGTGAGGGAACAGGGGTGTGAATTCAGGGAACGCGAAGCGAGCACATCATCTTCCTCCGTGCTTGTTTTCTTCTGCATCAGAAGTGTATCGAATATCTCGGCCGGGGTCACGAAGATATCGGATAAGATTCCCGTTCATGCATCAGCTAACGCAGCAGCATGCGCGTGGCGGCACGCGAGACCAAGTTGCATGGGCGAGCAGTACGTGAGCAGAGCATGCGACTGCACATTCGCGTGTAGGGACGGGAATGTTCAGAGGTGGGATAGGCCATGCCCTTGAAGAGCGCACGGACAAAAATTCAATGAAGCTGTAAATTGGACGGTCAGTGTGCTACAGAACATGGTAACCGGCTTCTTTAAGCGGGGAGATCGAACTTGACTCCCATCATGCATGCACGCTGCTGCGCTGCATTTCTCTGCGGTGTGGACTGTGGAGCGACCTAACGAGAAGTACAGACAGCGCGCACATGTACGTACAGTAATAACAGTGCATTGTTTGGATATACACTAGCCATAAACATTCCCAAAGCCTGCTCACCGAACAGGCGCAACCGTGCATTCAAATTAAATTCAATCAGCAGGGAGCTAATACATCCATGTTTCCGTTCAGGACCTCCACATCATCTAATCTACAACAAGTAACTTTTGTCACATATAAACTAGTTATATACATCAAAATCTAAGATAACCCGGAAAAAGAAAGAAAGAAAGGAAAAGGTTTGCTTTCGTACAATGAGGGTGCATCAATTAGTTTTGCAGATACTGGGTCAAGGAGAAGGGAGCATCATTCCAACACTGGCGCCCTCCAAGAGCAATTAGTATACGCATGTGCGTGTGTTAACTTGATGAAATGAGATAGACATGTCGATGCTGGATTCTGGATCAGAACTGGGCTCTCTCCAACATTTTCTCCATCTTGAATTCCAGACCTGCCTCACTTTGCACCGGTGGGCCGAAAGTATGGAACGTGCCCAGGAGAAGCCCAAGACAGGGAAAGCTGGGCCGAAAAGCCGGCAGCGAATCACGATCAACGAGAGAGATCTCAGTCAGTCAGCTCGCTCTGGGCCATCGTCATCTCACCCGAGGAGACGGGTGGCCGCTCCGGGCGCCGTCCGTCCCGGACCTCGGCCGCGGCGACTGCTGCTGGTGCCTGTGCCCGTGGCGCTCGCTCCGCCCTGCCGCGCTCCGAGACGACGCGCCGCTGCCGCTCTCCCTGTCCTCCTCCGGCGACGCGCGCCGGTGCCGCGGCCGCATCCGCTCGATCTCCTCCAGGGTCGTCACGACCTCGGCCATGGAGGGCCGGTTCCTGGGCTCGCCCGCGAGGCAGCTCAGTGTGAGCTGCGCGGCCCGCAGCGCGGCCTTGGACGGGTACTGCCCCTCCAGCCGCGGGTCCACGAGGCGGGGGAGCTTCCGCCGGTCCGCCAGGTACGGCTTGGCCCAGTCCACCAGGTTCAGCTGCTGCGCGGGCCGGGCCGTGTCGAGCGCCCGCAGGCCCGTCAGCATCTCCAGCAGCACCACGCCGAACCCATACACGTCGCTCTTCACGTACAGGTGGCCCGTCGCCACGTACTCCGGCGCCGCGTAGCCGTAGGTGCCCATCACGCGGGTGGTGATGTGGCTGTCGCCGCCGGTGGGGCCGTTCCTCGCCAGGCCGAAGTCGGAGAGCTTGGCGTTGTAGTTCTGCATGATGATGAGGAGAGCGGGATACAAATTAGGTTTGGCGTGTGGAACTTCGCCGTTTTTTGGTTTGTTGCAATGGAAGAGGCGTTGCGCGTACCGTGTCGAGGAGGATGTTTGAAGCCTTGAAGTCTCGGTAGATGACGTGCTTCTCCGACGAGTGGAGGAAGGCGAGGCCGCGGGCGGTGTCGATGGCGATCCGGAGCCGCAGGCCCCATGGGATGGGCTGGACAGATCCGCCTTCTGCAACCGCGAAATGCATGTTAATTTCATCATCTTGACTTAGTTTGCTTCAACTAATAAAGCACATTTATAGTAACAATGTCCTTCTACTCTCGAGGTCATATGCTACCACTACGAGCAGTAAACTCGTAAAATAGTTTTTTTGTTACAACAAGCATTACTTAGTTCTCTTCCTGTGCGCAATTTTTTGTGATGAAATCACATCTGTGGTGGTCTAGGAAAAACACAACAAAAATGAGCTCTACAAAATATTTTTTAAATAGCCTTTTTAGTTTCTTTTTTTTGCTGAGAGCACTATGAATGTTTTTTCTTCATGGAAATTTGCAGGTATGTAGAACGTTCAACAATGTTTGTTGCTAATTTTTTAAACTATTTTCTGACTTTATTGCACACAAGGGTGAATTTGAGCTTATAAACTCCCTATCCGCATTTACACCCATTTTAAGGCGTGGATTTTTTTATTTATGAATTTAAGGCGTGCATTTTTTGGAGCTTCAAGTGCTCAAAGTAATAGGTGTTTTTAGGGGTACTCAAAGTAATCGGTAGGCCGTTAAAAGGCACATTTATAAGAGGAAAAAAAAGTATATATGGGCCTGTATTGTCCTCAAGAATTGTTGGGCTTTGAAATCCAGCAAGTTGCTGCCCACCCTTTCTAGGCCTGGCCAATTTTTTTTTCGGATGGAGACAAAATATCCTTTTGAGAATTATTGGAAATTATACTTGTGTTCTTTAATTTCCCAATTTTCCCTAGCATGCTTGTAACTCATAGGAAATATTACACTAATTCAAGGAAAAACGGACATTAAAATATAGTCATGAAAATTTCATAGTTTGTACAGACAATATCACAAGTAAACATGAACATATCTTTGATGGTACCCAAGTATGTCCAACTTTAATCCTGTTTTAAAGTTCCCAACAAGATTAAATTGATTGTTCAAATTATGTTACTAGTACTTCAATTTATTTAGGGGGAAAACTCTTTCATGTTTCTTAAAGAAAACAAAAAAATGATCTCAACAATCTTATTTGTTTTTTAGACACAAGTGGGCTCCGGGCGTACGATACAAACCGGACGGCCTTTTTTGTCTCTGGCCCAGGGGTCCTAATCACCGTCCGGGTACCGGGACCGGGTCATGCATGCCCAGGTCCCAGTTTTTTGGCATGTCGTTATACTATCGGTTGGCACAACTGAGGAAGTAATCCCATACTAGCAGTTTGATGATGACAATCACATCACCTTCACCCTAGTTTATTTGGCTTTTGCGAGTAGACCATCCCATCCCATCACACTTAGTTAGCGTAGACAACCCAAGATCGTTGTCAGAAGAGGTCAACCCAGTCGACATCAGACCAGACGGGTGAAGTTGCAGAGAAACGGACAGGAAAAATAACTGCAGCGATAGGAGAGGAGGAGGACTCACTTCTGAAGAGGTGGTTCTCCAGGCTGCCCTTGGCCATGAACTCGTAGACGAGCAGCAGCTCCCTGTCCTCCAGGCAGTACCCCAGCAGCCTCACCAGGTTCGGGTGCGATATTCTCCCCAGAAAGTTCACCTCGCACTGCAAGAAATTACCACCGCGCGCCACGGGTTAGATCCGTAGTTTTAAATAGCTAGCGGGTTATGCCAAATAGCGGCACCATGCTCAAACAGCTATACCACGGCAAAATTGCTCGGCCTATCAGCAGACCATGATCTGCGCGAGAAATGGGACCAGAACGGCACCAACCTGTGCTGCAACTAAAATTTATGTGTCACGTGTGGTGTGGTCAGTACTCCAGCGAATTAACAACTGCGTACAGTGTATACAAATGTATGAACATCTGAAAGAGATGGTCTGACCGTCTGGCCGGCCATGTGAACGCGCCGTGTGGAACTGGCTCAGGCTTAGCCACGCCGGCAATTATTGGTGCCGGTAACCAATTTTGTACCCATTTCAAAAAAAAACCAATTTTGTAAGCTCGAGCTAGTTTTAGCGGCATATCCTCTCGCCATTTCTGGGCCGGATTGTCAAGAAAATGGACCGCCGGATCGCGTGCGCGCCTTTCTTTCACTTCTCTACTACGAGCTAACGACCCGGCCGGCTTCAATGGCGATGGGTGTGGTTGAGCTGGTGGTAGGTGGAGTGGCGCGTGCGTGCGTACCTGCCATTCTTCGAGGCCCTGCAGGCTCTCCTGGTTGAGCTTCTTGACGGCGATGACCATGCCGGTGCCGCTGCGCGCCGGGTTCATGGTCTTCTCGTCGACCCACCCCTTGTACACCTGCCCGAACCCGCCTTCGCCCAGCAGCGTGTCCGGCTTGAAGTTCCTCGTCGCCGCCCGGAGCTCCGCGAACGTGAAGATGCGCAGGTTGGGCGCCTCCAGGATCCTGCCCTCCGGCTCCGCCCCCTCCTGCGCGCCGCCGCCCGCCGACGTGCTGGCGCTGGTGCTCCGGGTGGTGACGCTGCTCATGGACGACGAGGCCGGGGACCTCCTGCCGCCCGCGGCGACGTGGGCCTTGGGCGCCGCCATGGGAGGAGCACCGCGGCTTGCAATCGCTGATCATGCGAACAGGAAATTAGCGAGTGAGCCACGCGGAATTGAGTGAGCGAAGCGAATCTGAGTAAGATTTCAGGACCAAGACGGCTGCAAAATGGCACTGGGGAGAAGTGGCGTTACCTTGAGGGCGTCCATGTCCGTGCTCGTGGCCCTGCACGCCGCCCTGCTTGACGGCCTCCACCTCGGCTTCCTCGGAGCCGAAGCAGTTCCCCATGGAAGCTCAACCGCAGAAAGCTTGACGGATCGACGGCTTACTCTCCGCTCAGTAGGATCGTAATCGTACTCCTCCAGCTCGAGAGAGTCTGCTAGGCTGGCTACGGCGGGAGACGCTGCTTCGCTTCAGATACATACTCCTATATAAAAGGAGAGCCGCGCGCGCGTCTGCTCTGCTCGTGCGAGCGGAAGCCGAGGCTTACGCGTTATGGAAGACCCGACCTTCCCGCTGGGAGGCTGGTGGCGCTGTCGCCCTGGGGATCTTTGTTTGTGCCCAAGATGGCAGTGTTACAAGGTGCAGTGCAGGTGCGGGCATACGCGTGCCCCGTGTCAGCTGTGTACTGTATATGTGTTTTGGTTCGATTCTGTGGCCAGATAAAGCGCGCGGCTGAAATGGCCTATGCGTTTACGTTGGGCAGGTCAAGCCGGATGCTCCCCGTTAGCCATCAAGGACCGCCCCGTCGACCGGTGTCTGCTCGACGTGCCTCCGGCTTCCGGGCAAGTTGCGAGGGAGGAGGAAAGTGATCTCGGGGAGAAGCTGACAAACGGCAGGTCCGGTCACTGTCTGCCGGACGTGCGAGCAATGGCGGCCAGGCCGGGTTTTCACCGGACATGCTGCCCTGACAGAGATCGGCCCGGAGTGAAGACGGGCTGAGAATTCGCCGCCGCGAAGTGGACGTGTCCGGTCAGTCCGGAAACAGGTTGTACCGTGCTGCGCTTTGCTCCCGACTGTTAGGCGACATCTACACGACTACACAAGGCAGAGGCAAAGGCTGGGCTGGGAACTCCAAGCGGCCAGCGTACTCCATGTTGCTGGATTAGGTATACGTATACGTGGGAACATTGCCACATGGAAGCCGGCACGACGCGATCCTCTGTCGCGGACGCGAATGCGACCTGCACGTGTGTTTTCACTTTTCAGGTTTGCCCGTGCTTGGCCGCCGGTCGCCGGGCCTAACCTGAACAAGATCCGTTTGAAGAAGAACCATCAAGGAGATCGCGAACTACTGGTTATAATCTTGGACCGGATCGACGACTATCGTCGGATGTGGATCGTGGGAGCCTACCCCCACTAATTAACGACGATCAGAAATACCGCCGAGGTCAGACCTGTTAATTTTTCTTTCGGTTAACTGAGGGACCCAGGGTTGGACATTTCAAGTTCATCGGAACTCATGCGAGTCTTCTGTAGCTGATTAAAGTGCAAAAAGCGCAAGCCTTTGACAAAGCGAAGATAAAAAAGGCACCGTTTTATACGAGTATGTTTGACAAAGCAGAGTACGCAGTTTGGTAAAAGGCTTCATCAGGATCGTGTCGGATGGGATTGTGCCGTCTTCTTCTCTCTGGCCGATCCGTGCCCAGATTGTAATAAGTTATTATTGCTAGTATAAAGCATTGACCGCGCTGGTTGACTTGTTACGTGTCTCGTTCACATCATTTCAAGACGGCTGCGCCTCCAAGTCGCGAGGCATAGGTCATGTCTGATAATTTTATTTACATTGTGTGTGGGACGGGATCGTATGCTGACTGACAGTGTCCGGCGTGCCTTTACACCCGGCACGCGGCGCTCTACGCGCTTCGGTTTGCATCGGACCAAATGCCACACGGTTTCGTGCTGACACTTGTGCTTGCCGCACGACGAGTAATAAGCAGTGACCAGTGAAGATTGTCGCATCTCGTTGCAAGTTAGGAGTGTTTTTAAATTCGGACGGCAGCTGAGTCTTTTTTATGTTTTGCTATTTTCTTCTTGGCACGCCACCTTTTGAGTACTTTGCTTCGGTGAATAATAATACTGTCAGTGAACTAATCTTGGGTGGACGTATTAATCACCCCGAGCAGCGAGCAGCGAGCAGAGCGCAGTGGTATCGATGATGGGTCTGCATGGGACATTTCAACATCCGAAAAAGGTTAATCGGATGACGTTTGGCTGTGAAAAAGCGCAAAAGTGCGAGTAACTTTGGCTTTTAGGCGCACCTGTCTGGAGCTTGCCGCACAAACGCTGTCGCATCGTCTCACGGATTCAGCACCACCACATCGTATATCTGATCTTCGGTTGTGCGTGTGAGAAAACAAATGTCAGCAACTCCAACGCGGCGACCCATTTCGTCCGCGCGTATCTGTTTGAATTGTGGCGGACAAAAAAGTCAATCTAACGCACCGACCTAAATGAACGCGCGTCCGCTTTTCATCCGCCTGTCGACCCAGCCCATTTTTAAGTCTCATTTGCGTCGGCGCGGACGCGAGGCAGACGCGTGCGACGCGCGTCAACTACTACCCCTGGCCCGCCAGTCGGTGCCAGCCTCCACCATGTCCCTCCACTTTCTTCCCGCCCGTGCGCGCTCTCGCCACTCGTCATGGACGACGACCTCGATGCCACCGCCAGCCTCGCCTCCCTCGCGTCGTCCGGCATCACGATCGGCCCTCCGGCAAAGGCAAACCTCGCGCCCCCCACAAGACCACCGCCGCGCCCAGGCCGAAGAAGAAGCGGACGCCCGAGGAGCGGGCAAGGGAGTCGGCGAAGAAAAAGGGTCGGAGGCACACGGCAGACGACTTCGCCGACGCTGCCCAGTAGGAGGCTACCAACGTCCGCGTGGCGGCGGCAACGAGGGAGGCGCTGATGTACTTAGGGTTAAACCCTGGCCAGCACAGCGTCGTCAACACCGCCGTGACCGCGGCCAGCACCGGCTCATCTGCATTTCCTCGGATGGTGCTGCCCGAGTCGCCCCGCGCATCGACGACGCAACCGATGCACGGCTTCCACGTCTACCCGCAAGCCTCTCGACTCTCCGGGGAACGCTCCCCCGAGGTGGGCGTGGTGGCGCCTTCCACGCTTGCGCCTGCGCCCATATGAAAGTGCAACTAATCCTTGGATGGTTTTGGTAATTCATATCAATATATAGCTCATTTAACTAATATCCTTTCAAGATGATTATTTCAGAAAGTTCAATGATTACTATGGCATGGACTAGAGATGTGGACCCCTCAAAATGCTAAGAACAAATATTGACAAAAGCTTAAGACTCTTCATTTTTATTTTAGTGATCCAAGATCATATTGAGTCCATAGGAAAGTCAATACTATTAAAAGGGGATGAGGTGTTGATACGTCTCCGTCGTATCTATAATTTTTTATTGTTCCATACCCATATTCTACAACTTTCATATACTTTTGGCAACTTTTTATACTATTTTTGGGACTAACATATTGATCCAGTGCCAAGTGTCAGTTCCTGTTTGTTGCATATTTTTTATTTCGCAGTAAATCCATATCAAACGGAGTCCAAACGGGATAAAAACTGACAGAGATTTTTTTTTGGAATGTATGTGATTTTTGGGAAGAAAAATCAACGCGAGACGATGCCCGAGGGGGCCACGAGGCAGGGGGCGCGCCCTGGGCCCTCGTGGCCACCCCGTAAGGCGGTTGATGCCCTTCTTTCACCGCAAGAAAACTAATATCCGGATAGAAATCGTGTTAAAATTTCAGCCCAATCGAAGTTACGGATCACCGGGAATTTAAGAAACGGTGAAAGGGCAGAATCTGAGAACGCAGAAACAGAGAGAGACAGAGAGATAGATCCAGTCTCGGAGGGGCTCTCGCCCCTCCGCCTCCATGGAGGCCATGGACCAGAGGGGAAACCTTTCTCCCATCTAGGAAGAAGGTGAAAGTGCAACTATCCCTAGGTGGTTTTGGTAATTCCTAACAACATATAGTTCATTGAGCTAATACTATTCCAAGATTAATATTTCAGGAAAAGCTCAATGAATGGCATGACATGGATGAGGAAAGTGGACCCCTCAAAATACTAAGGACAAAAAGATTGGCTCAAGCTCAAAGCTCAAGACTCTACATTTTATATTTTAGTGATCCAAGATCACATTGAGTCTATAGGAAAAGCCAATACTATTAAGGAGGGATAAGGTGTTGCTTAATGAGGTTCTTGCTTCATAGTGCTTAGTGATATGCTCCAAAACCCCCTCAACTACCTTCCCACATCCACATATGACCTAAACCAAAAGTCAAACTCGGCCCCACCGATTCTTTCTATCCGGCGCCACCGAGTTCAGATGTCATAGCCACTGCCACAAACCTTAGGCAAATCGGTCTCACTGATAGGGATCTCGATCACACCGAGATGGGGTTGTAATCTCTCTGTTTCCCTTCATAACGTTTCGGTCCTACCGAGATGAGCGATCGGTCCCACCAAGATTGCAATATAAACTCTCTTTTTCCCTTTTGTAACATTTCGGTCCCACCGAAATGAGCAAATCGGTCCCATCGAGTTTACCTGACCAACTCTCTGGTTAGCTTATTACCAAAATCGGTCCCACCGAGTTTGTGTAATCAGTCACACCGAGATTACGTTATGCCCTAACCCTAACCATATCGGACCTATCGAGTTGCATCTCAGTCCCACCGAAAATCCTAACGGTCACTAGGTTTGCTAAATCGGTCCGACCGAGATTGGTAGATTGTGTGTAACGGTTAGTTTTTGTGTGGAGGCTATATATACCCCTCCACCCACTCTTCATTCATGGAGAGAGCCATCCGAACATACCTACACTTCCAATACATATTTTCTGAGAGAGAACCACCTACTCATGTGTTGAGGCCAAGATATTCCATTCCCACCATATGAATCTTGATCTCTAGCCTTCCCCAAGTTGCTTTCCACTCAAATCTTCTTTCCACCAAATCCATATCTTGTGAGAGAGAGTTGAGTGTTGGGGAGACTATCATTTGAAGCATAAGAGCAAGGAGTTCATCATCAACACACCATTTGTTACTTCTTGGAGAGTGGTGTCTCCTAGATTGGCTAGGTGTCACTTGGGAGCCTCCGGCAAGATTGTGGAGTTGAACCAAGGAGTTTGTAAGGGCAAGGAGATCGCCTACTTCATGAAGATCTACCGCTAGTGAGGCAAGTACTTCGTGGGCGATGGCCATGATGGGATAGACAAGGTTGCTTCTTCGTGGACCCTTCGTGGGTGGAGCCCTCCATGGACTCGCGCAACCGTTACCCTTTGTGGGTTGAAGTCTCCATCAACGTGGATGTACGATAACACCACCTATCGGAACCACGACAAAAACATCCGTGTCTCCAATTGCGTTTGAATTCTCCAAACCCTTCCCTTTACATTCTTGCAAGTTGCATGCTTTACTTTCCGCTGCTCATAGACTCTTTGCATGCTTGCTTGAATTGTGTTGAGATTGCTTGACTTGTGCTAAGATAGCTAAAATCTGCCAAAGACTAAAATTGGGAAAAGGATAGATTTTTAATTGGTCAAGTAGTCTAATCACCCCCTCTAGACATACTTTCAATCCTACAAGTGGTATCCGAGGTTTGGTCTCCATTTGCTTTGATTTCCATAGTTTTTGGTGGTCATAGCCTTGGTTTCACAACCTAGGAGAGTATGGCGTCTAGCGAGGGAAATTACCACCGTAGAGGTCCTTACTTTGATGGCACTAATTTTGCTAGTTGGAAGCATAAGATGAAAATGCATATTCTTGGACATAACCACGCCGTTTAGGCTATTGTGTGTGTTGGCTTGCAAGGTGAATTCTTTGATGGGAGAGAACCGAATCATGAAGCTACCGCGGAAGAGTTGAAGATGCTACTGAGGGAGTCCTGGATTAGGGGGTGTCCGGATAGCCGGACTATAACCTTTGGCCGGACTCTTGGACTATGAAGCTACAAGATTGAAGACTTCGTCCCGTGTCCGGATAGGACTTTCCTTGGCGTGGAAGGCAAGCTTGGCAATACGGATATGTAGATCTCCTCCCATTGTAACCGACTCTGTGTAACCCTAGCCCTCTCCGGTGTCTATATAAACCAGAGGGTTTTAGTCCATAGGATGAACAACAATCATACCATAGGCTAGCTTCTAGGGTTTAGCCTCTCTGATCTCGTGGTAGATCTACTCTTGTGCTACCCATATCATCAATATTAATCAAGCAGGACGTAGGGTTTTACCTCCATCAAGAGGGCCCGAACCTGGGTAAAACATTATGTCCCCTGCCTCCTGTTACCATCCGGCCTAAACGCACAGTTCGGGACCCCCTACCCGAGATCCGCGGTTTTGACACCGACATTGGTGCTTTCATTGAGAGTTCCGTTGTGCCGTCGCCATCAGGAAGGATGCCTCGTCCCGTCTTTAGAGACGGCACTGTTGCTAAGGGAGCTTTGGCTGTCGACCAAACTCTCCGGCTAGGTGGTTTTCTTATGACCGCTTGTTCGGTCGCTGCACCGACGATGAATTCTCGGGTCATCAAAAGCAATCTTCATGTCAACTCGGAACTCGCCGAGCAGTTAGATACAATGGAGCTCTCTTCCCTAAACGAGCTCTTGGATTGCATCGCCGCCCTGGGAGTCACTACAGACTACGATCAGATTGGGCCCAAACCCGATCTGAGAGAGATCAACTCTCCCCAGGTCACCCATCACGTTGCAGTGGTGGAGGAACAATGCGACGACCCTTCATGTATCTTAAGGACTAGCTATGTCCGGATTCCCGATCCCTCCAAGCCGGATACCCGCGGAGGGGAGGACTGTTGGAAATATGCCCTAGAGGCAATAATAAAATGATTATTATTATATTTCCTTGTTCATGATAATTGTCTATTGTTCATGCTATAATTGTGTTATCCGGAAATCATAATACATGTGTGAATACATAGACCATAACATGTCCCTAGTAAGCCTCTAGTTAACTAGCTTGTTGATCAATAGATAGTCACGGTTTCCTGACTATGGACATTGGATGTCATTGATAACGGGATCACATCATTAGGAGAATGATGTGATGGACAAGACCCAATCCTAAGCATAGCACAAGATCGTGTGGTTCGTTTGCTAGAGCTTTTCCAATGTCAAGTATCATTTCCTTAGACCATGAGATCGTGTAACTCCCGGATGCCGTAGGAGTGCTTTGGGTGTACCAAACGTCACAACGTAACTGGGTGACTATAAAGGTATACTACAGGTATCCCCAAAAGTATCTGTTGGGTTGACATGGATCGAGACTGGAATTTGTCACTCCGTATGACGGAGAGGTATCTTTGGGCCCACTCGGTAATGCATCATCATAATGAGCTCAATGTGGCCAAGTGTTTGGTCACGGGATCATGCATTACGGTACGAGTAAAGTGACTTGCCGGTAACAAGATTGAACGAGATATTGGGATACCGACGATCGAATCTCGGGCAAGTAACGTACCGATTGACAAAGGGAATTGAATACGGGATTGATTGAATCCTCGACATCGTGGTTCATCCGATGAGATCATCATGTAACATGTGGGAGCCAACATGGGTATCCAGATCCCGCTGTTGGTTATTGACCGGAGAGTCGTCTCGGTCATGTCTGCATGTCTCCCGAACCCGTAGGGTCTACACACTTAAGGTTCAGTGACGCTAGGGGTGTAGAGATATTAGTATGCGGTAACCCAAAAGTTGTTCAGAGTCTCGGATGAGATCCTGGACGTCACGAGGAGTTCCGGAATGGTCCAGAGGTGAAGATTTATATATAGGAAGTCTAGTTTCGGCCATCGGGAAAGTTTCGGGGGTAATCGGTATTGTACCGGGACCACCGGAAGGGTCCCGGGGGTCCACCGGGCGGGGCCACCTATTCCGGAGGGCCCCATGGGCTGAAGTGGGAGGGGAACCAGCCCCAAGTGGGCTGGTGCGCCCCCCATGGGCCTCCCCCTGCGCCTAGGGTTGGAAACCCTATGGGTGGGGGGCGCCCCAGTTGACTTGGGGGGCAAGCCCCCCTTGGCCGCCCCCCTTGGAGATTGGATCTCCTAGGGCCGGCGCCCCCCGTAGGGACCCTATATATAGTGGGGGGAGGGGAGGGAGGGCAGCCGCACCAAGTCTCTGGCGCCTCCCTCTCCCCATGTAACACCTCTCTCTCTCTCTCTCTCTCTCTCTCTCTCTCTCTCTCTCTCTCTCTCTCTCTCTCTCTCTCGTTGGAGCTTGGCGAAGCCCTGCCGAGATCACCGCTGCTTCCACCACCACGCCGTCGTGCTGCTGGATCTCCATCAACCTCTCCTTCCCCTTGCTGGATCAAGAAGGAGGATACGTCTTCCCAACCGTACGTGTGTTGAACGCGGAGGTGTCGTCTGTTTGGCGCTAGGTCATCGGTGATTTGGATCACGATGAGTACGACTCCATCAACCCCGTTCTCTTGAATGCTTCCGTTCGCGATCTACAAGGGTATGTAGATGCACTCCCCTCTCCCTCATTGCTAGATGACTCCATAGATTGATCTTGGTGATGCGTAGAAAATTTTAAAATTCTGCCACGTTCCCCAACAGTGGCATCATGAGCTAGGTCTATGCGTAGTTTCTATGCATGAGTAGAACACAAGTTGTTGTGGGCATTGATTTTGTCAATTTACTTGCCGTTACTAGTCTTATCTTGATTCGGCGACATCGTGGGATGAAGCGGCCCGGACCGACATTACATGTACGCTTACGTGAGACTGGTTCCACCGACTGACATGCACTAGTTGCATAAGGTGGCTAGCGGGTGTCTGTCTCTCCCACTTTAGTCGGATCGGATTTGATGAAAAGGGTCCTTATGAAGGGTAAATAGAAATTGGCATATCACATTGTGGTTTTGGCGTAGGTAAGAAACGTTCTTGCTAGAAACCTATAGCAGCCACGTAAAAACTTGCAACAACAATTAGAGGACGTCTAACTTTTTTTTGCAGCATGTGCCATGTGATGTGATATGGCCAAAAGGATGTGATGAATGATATATGTGATGTATGAGATTGATCATGTTCTTGTAATAGGAATCACGACTTGCATGTCGATGAGTATGACAACCGGCAGGAGCCATAGGAGTTGCCTTAATTTATTTATGACCTGCGTGTCAACATAAACGTCATGTGATTACTTTACCTTATTGCTAAACTGTTAGCCATAGTTGTAGAAGTAATAGATGACGAGATAACTTCATGAAGACACGATGATGGAGATCATGATGATGGAGATCATGGTGTCATGCCGGTGACGATGATGATCATGGCGCCCCGAAGATGGAGATCAAAAGGAGCAAATGATATTGGCCATATCATGTCACTATTTGATTGCATGTGATGTTTATCATGTTTTACATCTTATTTGCTTAGAACGACGGTAGCTTAAATAAGATGATCCCTCGCATAATTTCAAGAAAGTGTTCCCCCTAACTGTGCACCGTTGCGAAGGTTCGTTGTTTCGAAGCACCACGGATGATCGGGTGTGATAGATTCTAACGTTCGAATACAACGGGTGTAAGCTAGATTTACACACGCAATACACTTAGGTTGACTTGACGAGCCTAGCATGTACAGACATGGCCTCAGAACACGGAAGACCGAAAGGTCGAACATGATTCGTATAGAAGATACAATTAACATGAAGATGTTCACCGATGATGACTAGACCGTCTCACGTGATGATCGGACACGGCCTAGTTGACTCAGATCGTGTATCACTTAGATGACTAGAGGGATGTCTGTCTGAGTGGGAGTTCATTAAATAATTTGATTAGATGAACTTAATTATCATGAACTTAGTCTAAAATCTTTGCAATATGTCTTGTAGATCAAATGGCCCACGCTAATGTTGCCCTCAACTTCAATGCGTTCCTAGAGAAAACCAAGCCGAAAGACGATGGCAGCAACTACACAGACTGGGTCCTTAACTTGAGGATTATCCTCATAGCTGCCAGGAAAGCATATGTCCTTGATGTACCGCTAGGTGAAGCACCTGTTTTCCCTGCAGAACAAGAGTTATGAACGCTTGGCAGACACGTAGTGATGATTACTCCCTGGTTCAATGCGGCATGCTTTACAGCTTAGAACCGGGGCTCCAAAAGTGTTTTGAGAAACACGGAGCATATGAGATGTTCCAAGAGCTGAAAATGGTTTTCCAAGCTCACGCCCGGGTCGAGAGATATGAAGTCTCTGACAAGTTCTACAGTTGTAAGATGGAGGAGAACAGTTCTGTCAGTGAGCACATACTCAAAATGTCTGGGCTGCATAACCGCTTGTCTCAGCTAGGAGTTAATCTCCCGGATGATGCGGTCGTTGACAGAATCCTTCAGTTGCTCCCACCTAGCTACAAGAGCTTTGTGATGAACTTCAATATGCAGGGGATGGAAAAGACCATTCCCGAGGTATATTCAATGCTGAAATCAGCGGAGGTGGAAATCAAAAAGGAACATCAAGTGTTGATGGTGAATAAAACCACTAAGTTCAAGAAAGGCAAGGGTAAAAAGAACCTCAAGAAGGGCGGCAAGGGAGTTGCCGTGCCCGGTAAGCAAGCTGTCGGGAAGAAGTCAAAGAATGGACCCAAGCCTGAGACTGAGTGCTTTTATTGCAAGGGAAACGGTCACTGGAAGCGGAATTGCCCCAAGTACTTAGCGGAAAAGAAGGCTGGCAATACCAAAGATATATGTGATTTACATGTTATTGATGTGTACCTTACCAGCGCTCGTAGTAGCTCCTGGGTATTTGATACCGGTGCAGTTGCTCATATTTGTAACTCAAAACAGGAACTGCGGAATAAACGGAGACTGGCGAAGGACGAGGTGACGATGCGCGTCGGGAATGGTTCCAAGGTCGATGTGATCGCCGTCGACACGCTACCTCTGCATTTACCTATGGGATTAGTTTTAAACCTCAATAATTGTTATTTAGTACCAGCTTTGAGCATGAACATTGTATTTGGATCTCGTTTAGTGCGAGATGGCTACTCATTTAAATCTGAGAATAATGGTTGTTCTATTTATATGAGAGACATGTTTGATGGTCATGCCCCGCTGGTCAATGGTTTATTCTTATTTAATCTCGAACATGATGTTACACACATTCATGGTGTGAATGCCAAAAGATGTAAGGTTGATAATGATAGTCCCACATACTTGTGGCACTGCCGCCTTGGTCACATTGGTGTCAAACGCATGAAGAAACTCCATGCAGATAGACTTTTGGAGTCTCTTGATTATGAATCATTTAACACGTGCGAACCATGCCTCATGGGTAAAATGACCAAGACTCCGTTCTTCGGTACAATGGAGCGAGCAACCAACTTATTGGAAATCATACATACTGATGTGTGCGGTCCAATGAGCGTTGAGGCTCGCGGTGGCTATCGTTATGTCCTCACCCTCACTGATGACTTAAGTAGATATGGGTATGTCTACTTAATGAAACACAAGTCTGAGACCTTTGAAAAGTTCAAGGAATTTCAGAGTGAGGTTGAGAATCAACATGACAGGAAAATCAAGTTCTTATGATCAGATCGTGGGGGAGAATATTTGAGTCACGAATTTGGCACGCACTTAAGGAAATGTGGAATAGTTTCACAACTCACGCCGCCTGGAACACCACAGCGTAATGGTGTGTCCGAACGTCGTAATCGCACCCTATTGGATATGGTACGATCTATGATGTCTCTTACCGATCTACCGCTATCATTTTGGGGTTATGCTATAGAGACTGACGCATTCACTTTAAATAGGGCTCTGCCGAAATTCGTTGAGACGACACCGTATGAGTTGTGGTTTGGCAAGAAACCTAAGCTGTCGTTTCTGAAAGTTTGGGGATGCGATGCTTATGTCAAGAAACTTCAACCTGAAAAGCTCGAACTCAAATCGGAAAAATGCGTCTTCATAGGATACCCTAAAGAAACTATTGGGTATACCTTCTATCTTAGATCCGAAGGCAAGACCTTTGTTGCCAAGAATGGATCCTTTCTAGAGAAAGAGTTTCTCTCGAAAGAAGTAAGTGGGAGGAAAGTAGAACTTGATGAAGTATTGCCTCTTGAACCGGAGAGTGGCGCAGCTCAAGAAATTGTTCCTGAGGTGTCTGCACCGACTAGGGAGGAAGATAATGATGATGATCATGAAACTTCAGATCAAGTTGCTACTGAACTTCGAAGGTCCACAAGGACGCATTCCGCACCAGAGTGGTACGGCAACCCTGTCCTGGAAATCATGTTGTTGGACAATGGTGAACCTTCGAACTATGAAGAAGCGATGGCGGGCCCAGATTCTGACAAATGTCTGGAAGCCATGAAATCCGAGATAGGATCCATGTATGAAAACGAAGTATGGACTTTGACTGACTTGCCCGTTGATCGGCGAGCCATAGAAAATAAATGGATCTTTAAGACGAAGACAGACGCGGATGGTAATGTGACCATCTATAAAGCTCGGCTTGTCGCTAAGGGTTATCGACAAGTTCAAGGGGTTGACTACGATGAGACTTTCTCACCCGTAGCGATGCTGAAGTCCGTCCGAATCATGTTAGCAATTGCCGCATTCTATGATTATGAGATATGACAAATGGACGTCAAAACGGCATTCCTTAATGGTTTCCTTAAGGAAGAATTGTATATGATGCAGCCAGAAGGTTTTGTCGATCCTAAGAATGCTGACAAGGTGTGCAAGCTCCAACGCTCAATCTATGGGCTGGTGCAAGCATCTAGGAGTTGGAACATTCGTTTTGATGAGATGATCAAAGCGTTTGGGTTTACGCAGACTTATGGAGAAGCCTGCGTTTACAAGAAAGTGAGTGGGAGCTCCGTAGCATTTCTCATATTGTATGTGGATGACATACTATTGATGGGAAATGATATAGAATTCTTGGAAAGCATAAAGGCCTACTTGAACAAGTGTTTTTCAATGAAGGACCTTGGAGAAGCTGCTTATATATTAGGCATCAAGATCTATAGAGATAAATCGAGACGCCTAATTGGTATTTCACAAAGTACATACCTTGACAAGATATTGAAGAAGTTCAATATGGATCAGTCCAAGAAGAGGTTCTTGCCTGTATTGCAAGGTGTGACATTGAGCACAGCTCAATGCCCGACCATGGCAGAAGATAGAGAAAAGACGAGTGTCGTCCCCTATGCCTCGGCCATAGGGTCTATCATGTATGCCATGCTGTGTACCAGACCTGATGTAAACCTTGCCGTAAGTTTGGTAGGAAGGTACCAAAGTAATCCCGGCATGGAACACTGGACAACGGTCAAGAATATCCTGAAGTACTTGAAAAGGACTAAGGATACGTTTCTCGTCTATGGAGGTGACGAAGAGCTCGTCGTAAAGGGTTACGTCGATGCTAGCTTCGACACAGATCTGGATGACTCTAAGTCACAAACCGGATACGTGTATATTTTGAATGGTGGGGCAGTCAGCTGGTGCAGTTGCAAGCAAAGCGTCGGGGCGGGATCTACATGTGAAGCGGAGTACATGGCAGCCTCAGAGGCAGCACAAGAAGCAATCTGGGTGAAGGAGTTCATTGCTGACCTAGGAGTTATTCCCAATGCGTCGGGCCCGATGACCCTCTTCTGTGACAGCACTGGAGCTATTGCCCTTGCCAAGGAGCCCAGGTTTCATAGGAAGACCAGGCATATCAAGCGTCGCTTCAACTCCATTCGTGAAAATGTTCAAAATGGAGACTTAGATATTTGCAAAGTGCATACGGACCTGGATGTCGCAGATCCGTTGACTAAACCTCTTCCTCGAGCAAAACATGATCAACACCAGAACTCTATGGGTGTTCGATTCATCACAATGTAACTAGACTATTGACTCTAGTGCAAGTGGGAGACTGTTGGAAATATGCCCTAAAGGCAATAATAAAATGATTATTATTATATTTCCTTGTTCATGATAATTGTCCACTGTTCATGCTATAATTGTGTTATCCGGAAATCATAATACATGTGTGAATACATAGACCACAACATGTCCATAGTAAGCCTCTAGTTAACTAGCTCATCGATCAATAGATAGTCACGGTTTCCTGACTATGGACATTGGATGTCATTGATAACAGGATCACATCATTAGGAGAATGATGTGATGGACAAGACCCAATCCTAAGCATAGCATAAGATCGTGTGGTTCGTTTGCTAGAGATTTTCCAATGTCAAGTATCATTTCCTTAGACCATGAGATCGTGTAACTCCCGGATGCCGTAGGAGTGCTTTGGGTGTACCAAACGTCACAACGTAACTGGGTGACTATAAATGTATACTACAGGTATCCCCGAAAGTATCTGTTGGGTTGACACAGATCGAGACTGGAATTTGTCACTCCATATGACAGAGAGGTATCTCTGGGCCCACTCGGTAATGCATCATCATAATGAGCTCAATGTGACCAAGTGTTTGGTCACGAGATCATGCATTACGGTACGAGTAAAGTAACTTGCCGGTAACAAGATTGAACGAGGTATTGGGATACCGACGATCGAATCTCGGGCAAGTAACATACCGATTGACAAAGGGAATTGAATACGGGATTGATTGAATCCTCGACATCGTGGTTTATCCGATGAGATCATCATAGAACATGTGGGAGCCAACATGGGTATCCATATCCCGCTGTTGGTTATTGACCGGAGAGTTGTCTCGGTCATGTCTGCATGTCTCCCGAACCCGTAGGGTCTACACACTTAAGGTTCAGTGACGCTAGGGGTGTAGAGATATTAGTATGCGGTAACCCAAAAGTTGTTCAGAGTCTCGGATGAGATCCCGGACGTCACGAGGAGTTCCGGAATGGTCCAGAGGTGAAGATTTATATATAGGAAGTCTAGTTTCGGCCATCGGGAAAGTTTCGGGGGTAATCGGTATTGTACCGGGACCACCGGAAGGGTCCCGGGGGTCCACCGGGTGGGGCCACCTATTCCGGAGGGCCCCATGGGCTGAAGTGGGAGGGGAACCAGCCCCAAGTGGGCTGGTGCGCCCCCCATGGGCCTCCCCCTGCGCCTAGGGTTGGAAACCCTATGGGTGGGGGGCGCCCCACTTGACTTGGGGGGCAAGCCCCCCTTGGCCGCCCCCCCTTGGAGATTGGATCTCCTAGGGCCGGCGCCCCCCGTAGGGACCCTATATATAGTGGGGGGAGGGGAGGGAGGGCAGCCGCACCAAGTCTCTGGCGCCTCCCTCTCCCCACGTAACACCTCTCTCTCTCTCTCTCTCTCTCTCTCTCTCTCTCTCTCGTTGGAGCTTGGCGAAGCCCTGCCGAGATCACCGCTGCTTCCACCACCACGCCGTCGTGCTGCTGGATCTCCATCAACCTCTTCTTCCCCTTGCTGGATCAAGAAAGAGGAGACGTCTTCCCAACCGTACGTGTGTTGAACGCGGAGGTGCCGTCCGTTTGGCGCTAGGTCATCGGTGATTTGGATCACGACGAGTACCACTCCATCAACCCCGTTCTCTTGAACGCTTTCGTTCACGATCTACAAGGGTATGTAGATGCACTCCCCTCTCCCTTGTTGCTAGATGACTCCATAGATTGATCTTGGTGATGCGTAGAAAATTTTAAAATTCTGCTACGTTCCCCAACAAGGACGTCACTCAAGACCTGAACCTAGAGTCAGGCAGCGGGCTAGATTCAGTGGAAAACATCCAAGAATCCAAACTTTCGAGTTCGGAAACTCCTTGGCCCCTGAGTCTCAGATTGGGTGAGGTTTCAGATTCAATTCCACCCACCCACCCAAACATAAGCGATCTATCCCAAATTAGGCAAGACCCCGAAGAAACAATACACCATTACTCGGCCAGATTCCTCCTGGTCATGAACAGGATAAAGGACTGCCGCGAGGAAGACGCAATTTCATTCTTCTGCAATAATTGCATGGACAAGGGAATCCTCAACGCCATAAGTCGCCGTGAAATTACACGCTTTGCCGACTTGGCGTCCATAGTACGAAAGTACTGTGCGATGGAAAGCGCCTGGAAAACCGAAATAAAATTTTGGGACAATCCGACACTGAATACAAACCCAGTCTGAAATAAAAGGGTGCATTATCGCCAGACACCCGGGTTAAACACCAAAAAGCAAAAACCCTCTACAGGGCATGGAACCGTACTGGAGGGATGGCTCAAGGGACCCTGTAAAATTCACAGTGCAGAGGGCGCCACACCAACTCATAGCCTTAGAGCATGTTGGATACTCCGGCAGGTGGCCAAAAGTGGCGAAGATCTTCTAACCCCAGAAGCCACAGAGCACTAGCCCAGGGATCCCAGTACGGTATTAACAGTCTTCGAGACTTCTGCATAAAATAATATGCGAAAACGAACACTCCGCAGCCTTGCCGAAGTCTACCATGTGGCAACAATAAACCCATGGAGTGACACGGCTATTACTTTTAATGCCAGTGATGAACCTAAATTCCGAACAGCCCGAGCACCAGCCGCATTGGTCCTCAGTCCAATAGTGGACGGCTTTCGACTCACCAAGGTACTCATGGACGGTGGCAGCGGACTGAACCTCATTTATGAGGAAACCCTTTGAAAAATGGAAATAGACTGGAACCGCATTGAGCGAAGGAGCACAACCTTTAGAGGAATAATCCCCAGTCGGGAAGCGCGCTGTATAGGAAAAATCACACTAGATGTGGTGTTCGGCATGCTGGATAATTACAGGTCCGAAGAGGTCACGTTCCAAGTGGCCTCGTTCAGTAGAGGATACCATGCTCTATTAGGGCGGGAGGCATTTACAATCTTCCAAGCCATACCCCATTACGGGTACATGAAGCTCAAAATGCCCGGGCCCAACGGAATCATCACTCTTGCTAGTGAACTATACCACTTAATGATATTATAAACAACCGCGACGCGATGGGCCGGATTGCCAAATGGGCCATTGAGCTCCTCCCGTTCGACATAACCTACAAGCCACGGTGAGCTATTAAGTCGCAAGTTTTGGCCGACTTCGTCGCCGAATGGACGAAAGCCGAACTCCCTAAAGAATACGGCACATATTCCAACTAGATCTTGCACTTCGACGGCTCTAAAATGTTGGCTGGTCTAGGGGCTGGTGTCATTTCGATGTCCCCAACAGGAGATACAGTTCAATACGTACTCCAGATAATGTATACGGACTCCAACAACGCAACCGAATATGAGTCCCTTCTACATGGTCTCCGGATGGCAGTATCCATGGGCATTCAACGCCTAGAGGTGCGTGGGGATTCGAACCTCGCGATATCCCAAATAAATGGAGACTTTGATGCCAAGGATCCGAAAATGGCAGCTTATCGCAACGCCGTCCTAAAAATGTCAACTCAGTTCGAGGGGCTCGAATTTCACCATATAGCCCGGGAAAACAATCAGGCAGCAGACGTCCTGACACGCATCGGTGCAAAACGCAATGTCGTCCCTCCCAACATCTTCTTGGAGAGGCTGTTCAAGCCATCCGTAGTATGGGAAGGGGAACCCGGAAATAACAGCCCGGACCCAACCGCACTGTCCGACACCGAACATTCTGACATAATTGGAGGCTCTGCCAATGAAATAACATCTTCAGCCCATGTAATAATGGCAGTCATCTCCCCGTGGACAGAACCATTCCTAGCCTACCTAACTAAGCAGGAACTTCCCGAGGACCAAAACGAGGCACACTGCATAGTGCGGCGATCTAAAGCCTATAAAGTCCATGAGGGAGAGCTTTATAAGAAAAGCACCACCGGAGTCCTTCAAAGGTGCATCTCCGAAGAGGAAGGGCAGAATCTTCTGGCTGAAATTCATGCCGGACTCGTCGGTCACCACACTGTAGCCCGGGCCCTTGTAAGAAAGGCCTTCCGTACTTCTATTGGCCTACGGCCCGGGCAGACGCTCAGGACTTAGTCCAACGATGCGTTGGTTGCCAGCTTTTTGCTAACCAAAGCCATATGCCAGCCACCGCCCTCCAAACTATCCCCATCACCTGGCCCTTCATGGTCTGGGGGCTTGACATGGTTGGACCCCTTAAAGGAGGAACCCACAAGCAAAAATACTTACTGGTCATGGTGGATAAGTTCACCAAATGGATAGAGGCCAAGCCTGTTAAAAGGCCGAATCCGGACCGGTGATAGACTTCATATCCGGGGTCGTACACCGTTACGGCGTCCCCCACAGCATCATCACTGATAACAGCATGAACTTTACGGCCAACGAGGTAAAACTCTAGTGCAAAAACATGGGCATCAAGCTCGATTATGCTTCAGTCTATCACCCACAAACTAACGGTCAGGTCGAGCGAGCAAATGGTCTAATCATGAGCGGCATCAAACCCAGGTTAGTGCGGTCCCTCAAGGAATCTAACAGGCACTGGGTAGAGGAGCTCGACTCCGTACTCTGGGGGCTGCGGACCACGCCGAACCGCACTACCGGATACACACCATTCTTTATGGTATATGGCGCAGAGGCAGTTCTGCCCTGCGACATAATACATGACTCACCTCGAGTGTGCATGTACGAAGAAAGAGAAGCCGAGCTCGATCGGCAGGACAGTTTGGACGCCTTGGAGGAGGAGCGTGATGTGGCAAAGGCCCGTTCCGCATTCTATCAACAGCAGGCTCGAAGATACCAAAGCAGAGAAGTACGGGCCAAAACTTACAATGTTGGCGAGTTAGTTCTACACCTGCTGGATAAGAAAAAGGACAAACTCAAGCCCAAGTGGGAAGGTCCCTTCGTTATTGACCAAGTCCTGACTGGTGGACCGTACCGTCTACGGGATGTATCGGATAATCAACTCGAGCCGAACCCATGGAACGCAGCCCGACTCCGAAGATTCTACGCCTAGCGCCGGACTCTGTGTTCGTCTCCTTCCTCTGTCCATTTTTACACACAATCTGTCTTATATTTTTCTCCTTCTCCCCTTCTCTTCTCTCACAGCCTTTCAAGGCCCATTTGTGCCTTGTTTGCACGCAACTGACGCGCTATCGGCGCTCATCATACCTGGGGGCTTCTTTAACAGAAGCTTATTCATACGGGCTTTATGCCCAACACATGTGTTATCCTTCCACATGTACCCTTTATTCACCATTATATGCATCGATATGACTTAAGTTTTGGCCAAGCTGGGTTGCCTGGCTCTTGTATTTATTCCCTACGTTCCCGTTAATTCGGCTAGGGCATAAGGGGAGCACCTCTGCGATTGTTATTACCGGGTCAGCCGGATGTGTACCTCAGACTGGGTGAAGCCGAAAGCTAGCGTTCTTAAGGGAATATTCGGTCGGTGAACTAAAGATGATTTTTCACTTATTTACTTATGCGCCCCAGATGTTTTTTCTGCGTCTCTTTTCGCAATCCGGACACGCACTTTAGGGCATGCCTCCCAGGGAAAGGAACCCTTAACGGAACTATTCTCCCTGGAAGATGTTTCTTACTAACCATGTAATATAACATAACTAGTTGGGCACTTGTCTGTTGAAGCACTAATGACCCCTACGTCTGGTCTCCATGCATGCCCCGGTTTTTACATAACCGAGAGGTATTCAGATACACTCCGGACCGTCGGGTCCCGAGGTTGAAGCGAAAAGGTCCGCCACGACAAACGATCTACAATCCGGCTAGAAGGCATTACACATGTCACCTTCAATTACATAGTCAATTTGACTGGTTGAATTCCTCTTCAATACCATCCAACATGCTGTCTAGTTTACAGTCCTGTTGGGAATACTTTGCGGCCAATTCTACTTGGCCGTACACTAATCTCACAGGGATCTCCTTCCCATCAGGACCCACAGGTCCGACCTCGGCCATGTGGTTTGGGTCAGCCTTCATGTACCTCGTCTTCACCATGGCCCAGGCTTCCCTGGCGCCCTGACGGCAGGACGATATCTTCCATAATCGGAAGCGCCGCTGCGCTCCCTTCAGCTTCTCTGCAAGCTCTCCAAGGCCTTCGGGCATGGAGACGGATGGCCACAAGGCCTGGGTGACGCCTTGCATCACCTACCGAACTCGTTTGTGCAGTTGTGAGAGCTCGGGAAGAAGCTCACCGTAGAACCGGGCATTTCCTCTGCAAGACGACCTGTTAGCATACCTACAGACATAACTCTGTCAGCCAACTTCCTTGCCGAACTCTTTTTCAAAGTTTGTTCAAGCACTTACTAAATATGCCGCGTCGAAGCCGCCGATTCTCCTTAACAGAGTCCGACAGTTGGGCACGAACATCCTTTAGTTCCACGCCCAGCTTTGTGTTGGCATCTAGGAGATCATTCTTCTCCTGCCTCACCCTCGTAAGCACGCTCTCACTAGCCTTTATCTGGCGTAGGAGCTGTTGCTTATCCGGATTTACTCCAGCGTCATCTGCAATTTTACCGTCAGATCTGCACATATGCCGCACTTTATATGATACTTATCATTTGAAGGATATGTTACCAGAAGGGGTCTCTTTGGGCTCCTCGCTGTGGCTAGTGCGGCCTGAAGTTGGGCTTTGCACTCTTCCAGCTCCTGGGACAGTTGTGTTGGGGAACGTAGTAATTTCAAAAATTTCCTACGCACACGCAAGATCATGGTGATGCATAGCAACGATGGGAGAGTATGATCTACGTACCCTTGTAGATCGCAACGGAAGCGTTGACACAACGTAGAGGAAGTAGTCGTACGTCTTCTTCCCGATCCGACCGATCCAAGCACCGTTACTCCGGCACCTCCGAGTTCTTAGCACACGTACAGCTCGATGACGACCCCCGGGCTCCGATCCAGCAAAGCGTCGGGGAAAAGTTCCGTCAGCACGACGGCGTGGTGACGATCTTGATGTTCTACCGACGCAGGGCTTCGCCTAAGCACTACAACGATATGACCGAGGTGGAATATGGTGGCAGGGGGCACCGCACACGGCTAAGGAACGATCTCAATGATCAACTTGTGTGTCTAGAGGTACCCCCTGCCTCCGTATATAAAGGAGCCAAGGGGGAGGGGGCCGCCGGCCAGGAGGAGGGCGCAGGAGGAGTCCTACTCCTACCGGGAGTAGGACTCCCCCCCAATCCTAGTTGGACTAGGATTCCCCGAGGGGGAAAGAGAGAGAGGGGGGCCGGCCACCTCTCCTAGTCCTAATAGGACTAGGGGAGGGGGAGGCGCGTGGCCACCTTGGGCTGCCCCTTTCTCCTTTCCACTAAAGCCCATTAAGGCCCATATGGCTCCTGGGGGGTTCCGGTAACCTCCCGGTACTCCGGTAAAATCCCGATTTCACCCGGAACACTTCCGATATCCAAATATAGGCTTCCAATATATCAATCTTTATGTCTCGACCATTTCGAGACTCCTCGTCATGTCCGTGATCACATCCGGGACTCCGAACTAACTTCGGTACATCAAAATGCATAAACTCATAATAACTGTCATCGTAACGTTAAGCGTGCGGACCCTACGGTTCGAGAACAATGTAGACATGAACAAGACACGTCTCTGGTCAATAACAAATAGCGGGACCTAGATGCCCATATTGGCTCCTACATATTCTACGAAGATCTTTATCGGTCAGACCGCATGACAACATACGTTGTTCCCTTTGTCACCGGTATGTTACTTGCCCGAGATTCGATCGTCGATATCCAATACCTAGTTCAATCTCGTTACCGGCAAGTCTCTTTACTCGTTTCGTAATACATCATCTCACAACTAACATCTTAGTTGCAATGCTTGCAAGGCTTATGTGATGTGCATTACCGAGAGGGCCCAGAGATACCTCTCCGACAATCAAAGTGACAAATCCTTATCTCAAAATACGCCAACCCAACATCTACCTTTGGAGACACCTGTAATGCTCCTTTATAATCACCCAGTTACGTTGTGACGTTTGGTAGCACCCAAAGTGTTCCTCCGGCAAACGGGAGTTGCATAATCTCATAGTCATAGGAACATGTATAAGTCATGAAGAAAGCAATAGCAACATACTAAACGATCGGGTGCTAAGCTAATGGAATGGGTCATGTCAATCAGATCATTCAACCAATGATGTGATCCCGTTAATCAAATAACAACTCTTTGTTCATGGTTAGGAAACATAACCATCTTTGATTAACGAGCTAGTCAAGTAGAGGCATACTAGTGACACTCTGTTTGTCTATGTATTCACACATGTATTATGTTTCCGGTTAATACAATTCTAGCATGAATAATAAACATTTATCATGATATAAGGAAATAAATAATAACTTTATTATTGCCTCTAGGGCATATTTCCTTCAGTCTCCCACTTGCACTAGAGTCAATAATCTAGATCACATCATCATGTGATTAACATCGATAGTTCACATCATCATGTGATTAACACCCATAGTTCACATCGCCATGTGACCAACACCCAAAAGGGTTTACTAGATTCGGTAATCTAGTTCACATCGCTATGCGATTAACACCCAAAGAGTACTAAGGTGTGATCATGTTTTGCTTGTGAGAGAATCTTAGTCAACGGTCTTTCACATTCAGATCCGTTATGTATTTTGCAATTTTCTATGTCTGCAATGCTCTGCACGGAGCTACTCTAGCTAATTGCTCCCACTTTCAATATGTATCTAGATCGAGACTTAGAGTCATCCAGATCAGTGTCAAAACTTGCATCGACGTAACCCTTTACGACGAACCTTTTTGTCACGTCCATAATCGAGAAACATATCCTTATTTCACTAAGGATAATTCTGACCGCTGTCCAGTGATCTACTCCTAGATCACTATTGCACTCCTTTGCCAAATCAGTGCAGGGTATACAATAGATCTGGTATACAACATGACATACTTTATAGAACCTATGGCCAAGGCATAGGGAATGACTTTCATTCTCTTTCTATCTTCTGGAATGGTCGGGCTTTGAGTCTTGCTCAACTTCACACCTTGTAATACAGGCAAGAACTCTTTTCTTTGACTGCTCCATTTTGAACTACTTCAAAATCTTGTCAAGGTATGTACTCATTGAAAAAACTTATCAAGCATCTTGATCTATCTCTATAGATCTTGAAGCTCAATATGTAAGCAGCTTCACCAAAGTCTTTCTTTGAAAAACTCCTTTCAAACACTCCTTTATGCTTTACAGAATAATTCTACATTATTTCCGATCAACAATATGTCATTCACATATACTTATCAGAAATGCTGTAGTGCTCCCACTCACTTTCTCGTAAATACAGGCTTCACTGCAAGTCTGTATAAAACTATATGCTTTGATCAACTCATCAAAGCGTATATTCCAACTCCGAGATGCTTGCACCAGTCCACAGATGGATCGCTGGAGTTTGCACATTTTGTTAGCACCTTTCGGATTGACAAAACCTTCTGGTTGCATCATATACAACTCTTCTTTAATAAATCCATTAAGGAATGTAGTTTTGTTTATCCATTTGCCAGATTTCATAAAATGCGGCAATTACTAACATGATTCGGACAGACTCAAGCACAGATACGAGTGAGAAACTCTCATCGTAGTCAACACCTTGAACTTGTCGAAAACCTTTTGCGACAATTCTAGCTTTGTAGATAGTAACACTACTATCAGCGTCTGTCTTCCTCTTGAAGATCCATTTATTCTCAATTGCTTGCCGATCATCGGGCAAGTCAACCAAAGTCCATACTTTGTTCTCATACATGGATCATATCTCAGATTTCATGGCCTCAAGCCATTTATCGGAATCTGGGCTCATCATCGCTTCCTCACAGTTCGTAGGTTCGTCATGGTCAAGTAACATGACCTCCAGAATAGGACTACCGTACCACTCTAGTGCGGATTTCACTCTGGTTTACCTACGAGATTCTGTAGTAACTTGATCTGAAGTTACATGATCATTATCATTAGCTTCCTCACTAATTAGTGTAGTAGTCACAGGAACAGATTTCTGTGATGAACTATTTTCCAATAAGGGAGAAGGTACAATTACCTCATAAAGTTTTCTACTTTCCTCCCACTCACTTCTTTCGAGAGAAACTCCTTCTCTAGAAAGGATCCATTCTTAGCAACGAATGTCTTGCCTTCGGATCTGTGATAGAAGGTGTACCCAACATTTTGGGTATCCTATGAAGACGCTCTTCTCCGATTTGGGTTCAAGCTTATCATGTTGAAACTTTTTCACATAAGCAACGCAACCCAAACTTTAAGAAACGACAACTTTGGTTTCTTACTAAACCATAATTCATACGGTGTCGTCTCAACGGATTTAGATGGTGCCCTTTTTAACGTGAATGCAGCTGTCTCTAATGCATAACCCCAAAACGATAGTGGTAAATCGGTAAGAGACATCATAGATCGCACTATATCTAATAAAGTACGGTTATGACGTTCGGACACACCATTACACTATGGTGTTCCAGGTGGCGTGAGTAGTGAAACTATTTCACATTGTTTTAATTGAAGGCCAAACTCGTAACTCAAATATTTTACCCCTGCGATCATATCGTAGAAACTTTTATTTTCTTATCACGATGATTTTCCACTTCACTCTGAAATTCTTTGAACTGTTCAAATGTTTCAGACTTATGTTTCATCAAGTAGATATCCCCATATCTGCTCAAATCATCTGTGAAGGTTAGAAAATAATGATACCTGCTGCAAGCCTTAATATTCATTGGACCACATACATCAGTATGTATGATTTCCAACAAATCTGTTGCTTGCTTCATTGTTCCAGAGAACGGCGTTTTAGTCATCTTGCCCATAAGGCATGGTTCGCAAGCATCAAGTGATTCATAATCAAGTGATTCCAAAAGCCCATCAGCATGGAGTTCCTTCATGCGCTTTACACCAATATGACCTAAACGGCAGTGCCACAAATAAGTTGCACTATCATTATTAACTTTGCATCTTTTGGTTTCAATATTATGATTATGTGTATTACTACGATCGAGGTCCAACGAACTATTTTCATTGGGTGTGTAACCATATAAGGTTTTATTCATGTAAATAGAACAACAATTTATTCTCTTACTTAAATGAATAACCATATTACAATAAACATGATCAAATCATATTCATGCTCAACGCAAACACCAAATAACACTTATTCAGGTTCAACACTAATCCCGAAAGTATAGGGAGTGTGCGATGATGATCATATCAATCTTGGAACCACTTCCAACATACATCGTCACTTCACCCTTAACTAGTCTCTGTTCATTCTGCAACTCCCGTTTCGAGTTACTAATCTTAGCAACTGAACTAGTATCAAATACGAAGGGGTTGCTATAAACACTAGTAAAGTACACATCAATAACATGTATATCAAATATACTTATGTTCACTTTGCCATCCTTCTTATCCGCCAATCACTGGGGGTAATTCCGCTTCCAGTGACCAGTCCCTTTGCAGTAGAATCACTTAGTCTCAGGCTTAGGATCAGATTTGGGCTTCTTCACTTGAGCAACAACTTGCTTGCTATTCTTCTTGAAGTTCCCCTTCTTCCCTCTGCCCTTTTCTTGAAACTAGTGGTCTTGTCTACCATCAACACTTGATGTTTTCCTCGATTTCTACCTTCGTCAATTTCCGCATTACGAAGAGCTTGGGAATCGTTTCCGTTATCCCTTGCATATCATAGTTCATCACAAAGTTCTACTAACTTGGTGATGGTGACTAGAGAATTCTGTCAATCACTATCTTATCTGGAAGATTAACTCCCACTTGATTCAAGCAATTGTAGTACCCAAACAATCTGAGCACATGCTCACTAGTTGAGCGATTCTCCTCCATCTTTTAGCTATAGAACTTGCTGGAGACTTCATATCTCTCAACTCGGGTATTTGCTTGAAATATTAACTTCAACTCCTGGAACATCTCATATGGTCCATGACGTTCAAAACGTCTTTGAAGTCCCGATTCTAAACTGTTAAGCATGGTGCATTAAACTATCAAGTAGTCATCATATTGAGCTAGCCAAACGTTCATAATGTCTGCATCTGCTCCTGCAATAGGCCCGTCACCTAGCGGTGCATCAAGGACATAATTCTTCTGTGCAGCAATGAGGATAAACCTCAGATCACGGATCCAATCTGCACCATTGCTACTAACATTTTTCAACACAATTTTCTCTAGGAACATATCAAAATAAACACAGGGAAGCAACAACGCGAGCTATTGATCTACAACATAATTTGCAAAATACTAACAGGACTAAGTTCATGATAAATTTAAGTTCAATTAATCATATTACTTAAGAACTCCCACTTAGATAGACATCCCTGTAATCCTCTAAGTGATCACGTGATCCAAATCAACTAAACCATGTCCGATCATCACGTGAGATGGAGCAGTTTCATTGGTGAACATCACTATGTTGATCATATCTACTATATGATTCACGCTCGACCTTTCGGTCTCCATGTTCCGAGGCCATATCTGTATATGCTTGGCTCGTCAAGTATAACCTGAGTATTCCGCGTGTGCAACTGTTTTGCACCCGTTGTATTTGAACATAGAGCCTATCACACCCGATCATCACGTGGTGTCTCAGCACGAAGAACTTTCGCAATGGTGCATACTCAGGGAGAACACTTCTTGATAATTTAGTGAGAGATCATCTTATAATGCTACCGTCAATCAAAGCAAGATAAGATGCATAAAAGATAAACATCACATGCAATCAATATAAGTGATATGATATG
Organism: Triticum dicoccoides; assembly: GCF_002162155.2. NCBI lineage: Eukaryota > Viridiplantae > Streptophyta > Magnoliopsida > Poales > Poaceae > Triticum > Triticum dicoccoides. The sequence goes on along the minus strand of NC_041382.1, from coordinate 664,138,992 downwards.
GCCATCATCATCTTGTGCTTGTGATCTCCATCTCCGAAGCACCATCGTGATCACCATCGTTACCGGGGCGACACCTTGATCTCCATCATAGCATCGTTGTCGTCTCGCCAATCTTATGCTTCCACGACTATCACTACCGCTTAGTAATAAAGTAAAACATTACATCGCGATTGCATTGCATACAATAAAGCGATAACCATATGGCTCCTGCCAGTTGCCGATAACTTGGTTACAAAACATGATCATCTCATACAATAAAATCAGCATCATGCCTTGACCATATCACATCACAACATGCCTTGCAAAAACAAGTTAGACGTCCTCTACTTTGTTGTTGCAAGTTTTACGTGGCTGCTACGGGCTTAAGCAAGAACCAATCTCACCTACGCATCAAAACCACAACGATAGTTTGTCAAATAGACCACAACGATAGTTTGTCAACGATATAAGTCATACTGCCTACCAGCATGACTTATATCGCCCACAACTCACTTGTGTTCTACTCGTGCAAATAACATCAAACCATAAAACCTGGCTCTGATACCACTGTTGGGGAACGTAGTAATTTCAAAAATTTCCTACGCACACGCAAGATCATGGTGATGCATAGCAACGAGGGGAGAGTATGATCTACGTACCCTTGTAGATCGCAACGGAAGCATTGACACAACATAGAGGAAGTAGTCGTACGTCTTCTTCCCGATCCGACCGATCCAAGCACCGTTACTCCGGCACCTCCGAGTTCTTAGCACACGTACAGCTCGATGACGATCCCCGGGATCCGATCCAACAAAGCGTCGGGGAAAAGTTCCGTCAACACGACGGCGTGGTGACGATCTTGATGTTCTACCGACGCAGGGCTTCGCCTAAGCACTACAACGATATGACCGAGGTGGAATATGGTGGCAGGGGGCACCGCACACGACTAAGGAACGATCTCAATGATCAACTTGTGTGTCTAGGGGTGCCCCCTGCCTCCGTATATAAAGGAGCCAAGGGGGAGGGGGCCGCCGGCCAGGAGGAGGGCGCAGGAGGAGTCCTACTCCTACCGGGAGTAGGACTCCCCCCCAATCCTAGTTGGACTAGGATTCCCCGAGGGGGAAAGAGAGAGAGGGGGCCGGCCACCTCTCCTAGTCCTAATAGGACTAGGGGAGGGGGAGGCACACGGCCACCTTGGGCTGCCCCTTTCTCCTTTCCACTAAAGCCCATTAAGGCCCATATGGCTCCCGGGGGGTTCCGGTAACCTCCCGGTACTCCGGTAAAATCCCGATTTCACCCGGAACACTTCCGATATCCAAATATAGGCTTCCAATATATCAATCTTTATGTCTCGACCATTTCGAGACTCCTCGTCATGTCCGTGATCACATCCGGGACTCCGAACTAACTTCGGTACATCAAAATGCATAAACTCATAATAACTGTCATCGTAACGTTAAGCGTGCGGACCCTACGGTTCGAGAACAATGTAGACATGAACAAGACACGTCTCTGGTCAATAACAAATAGCGGGACCTAGATGCCCATATTGGCTCCTACATATTCTACGAAGATCTTTATCGGTCAGACCGCATGACAACATACGTTGTTCCCTTTGTCACCGGTATGTTACTTGCCCGAGATTCGATCGTCGATATCCAATACCTAGTTCAATCTCATTACCGGCAAGTCTCTTTACTCGTTTCGTAATACATCATCTCACAACTAACATCTTAGTTGCAATGTTTGCAAGGCTTATGTGATGTGCATTACCGAGAGGGCCCAGAGATACCTCTCCGACAATCGGAGTGACAAATCCTAATCTCGAAATACGCCAACCCAACATATACCTTTGGAGACACCTGTAATGCTCCTTTATAATCACCCAGTTACGTTGTGACGTTTGGTAGCACCCAAAGTGTTCCTCCAGCAAACGGGAGTTGCATAATCTCATAGTCATAGGAACATGTATAAGTCATGAAGAAAGCAATAGCAACATACTAAACGATCGGGTGCTAAGCTAATGGAATGGGTCATGTCAATCAGATCATTCAACCAATGATGTGATCCCGTTAATCAAATAACAACTCTTTGTTCATGGTTAGGAAACATAACCATCTTTGATTAACGAGCTAGTCAAGTAGAGGCATACTAGTGACACTCTGTTTGTCTATGTATTCACACATGTATTATGTTTCCGGTTAATACAATTCTAGCATGAATAATAAACATTTATCATGATATAAGGAAATAAATAATAACTTTGTTATTGCCTCTAGGGCATATTTCCTTCAAGTTGGGTATTCTTTTCTGTAAGAACCTGCATAACAAATGATCCTTAAATCAGTTATTCTAACTGTTTCAAGTCTCAGGGGCTACTGATATATATATAATCACCAAATTTTCTCACCCGTATGTCTTTTACATACTGCTCCGTGGCTCTGGCTAGACCATTTTGAGCGGCACGCAGGTACGCATCTCCCGAGTTGAAGGCATCCAATGCCTCTTGGGAGAAACAAGCGTCACAAAGAATAGTCCGACGACGCCTGTGGTTCATGGCACTTTCCATCTTGGAATTGGTGGCGGACAGTCTGTCCGCATCCTCTGTCGGAGGAGCGCCCAGCGCACACCTCGTATTCGTTCCCGCCTCCGAATCCGGCCTTGGAGCCTGGCTGGTGGAGGCACGACTACTAGCCTCTCCGGATATAGTCCGGCGAGCGCTCTTTTTACTAAAAAGAAGGCATGGGCGTTAGTATGCCTTTGAGAATAATATCTTGGAATAAAGACGACGCACCGTACCGTTGTGCCGGTGTCTCAATCCGGACTGCGTGTCTTTTCAGCCTGCCTGGCCTCGCGGCCCCTTGTTGGCTAGTCGCCGCAGGCTCGGCCTTCCGCCTTGAGGACTTCCCCTGCAAAACACGGTTGTTATACGGTAATCAAAAGCATGCAAGGACGGATCCCTTATCAAAGTACTGGGACTTCGGTCTCAGTTACCTGTGACGCTGGAAGTAGCCCAGGGTAATCGGCCGTAATGGCCACCAAGGCGTTGTCATTGCTCAATTGGTAAAATACCCCATCGATCAGCTCCACAGATATGTCCGAATCCTCTTGGGAGGCCGGGTCAAGGGACCATTCCGGGTCCTCGGGTTGTGGAGGAGGGCTGTTTATCCCCCTTATAGCCTGGCGCAGCTCCTGCGTTGAAATCGCTAGGCTGAATACTTAACTATGGGAATATGAAACGGATGGGCGAGAAAAAGTGTCCGCTTAACTATGGGATTGTACATAGAAAATCCGCCCTGCGGGTTGACGCGGAGGAATTCCTCCTCTTCTCCCATGTACAAAGTGGATAAGATCTTTATTAGAGCAGCAATCTATTCCGGCCCTTTACGGCCGTAGCGGGTGGCGTCATCCTCCCCGTTGAAATCCCACATGGGGTGGCCTCTATACTGAAGCGGCTACACCCCCCGCATAATACATGTGGCCATGACCTCGATCATGGTCAATCCGGATCGAGCTAACAAACTTATCTGGCTCATCAGGTAAAGAACGTCCCTGTCATCTTCCTCCTGGGGGCTCTGTGGATGCCAGCTCCGGCGCTTCTTCAAAGGAGCGTTGTCAAACTCAGGGAGGCCGATTCGAGTAGGGTCCGGGAGGGGGACGTCTTCTATATAAAACCATTCTGAAGGCCAGTCTTCAGACATCTTCTTTGGGGTTCTGGATGGATATCCGGTCCTGGCAATACGCCACACTTCGGCTCCGCCCACTTGATATATTGACCCCTCCTGAGAACGGGGCACAAGGCAGAACAACTTCTTCCACAATGCGAAATGAGCCTCACAGCCCAAAAACAGCTCGCAAAGGGCTACGAAGCCCACGATATGCAATATGGAGGCAGGCGTAAGGTTGTGCAACTGGAGGCCGTAGAACTCCAGGAGCCCCCGGAGAAACGGATGAATTGGAAATCCGAGCCCTCTTACCAAATGAGGGACAAGGCATACCCGCTCTCGTTTGGAGGGATTGGGAAGGCTCTCCGCTTGCTCTCCGCCATTATCGGTGGCGAGCCCGGCTCGAACTGGGACCATGTATGCTGGGGGAAGAAATCCCTTGGTCTGAAGCATCACTAATCTGCTGTGCGGGACGAAACATCTCTCCCAATCTCCAGGCTTGGGGCTAGAGGAGCGAGAGGAGGAGCTACGTCGACCGGCCATGATGGAATGGATCTCTGTCGGATGAGCTCCGATGAAGGCTCGCCAAGGGAGGATGGTGTGATTTGGATCTGAATCCTCGTCTATTTAATAGGCAGCTCATTCGCACAGCTAGGGGGGTAAATGTAAAAATGCCCTGGCTCTTCACATTTGCTCGACACATGGAAAGTGGCCATTATTGGGCGTGGAAGCCAAGGAGCGCAACATTCACAAGAAGCCGGACACTATTTAAACAGGTGCACGGAATTTGGAGAGGAACCCGCCTTGCAATGCCGAAGACAATCCGCGCGCCGGACTCATCGTCATTGAAGCCTGGTTCGGGGCCTACTGAGGGAGTCCTGGATTAGGGGGTGTCCGGATAGCCGGACTATAACCTTTGGCCGGACTCTTGGACTATGAAGATACAAGATTGAAGACTTCGTCCCGTGTCCGGATAGGACTTTCCTTGGCGTGGAAGGCAAGCTTGGCAATACGGATATGTAGATCTCCTCCCATTGTAACTGACTCTGTGTAACCCTAGCCCTCTCCGGTGTTTATATAAACCGGAGGGTTTTAGTCCATAGGACGAACAACAATCATACCATAGGCTAGCTTCTAGGGTTTAGCCTCTCTGATCTCGTGGTAGATCTACTCTTGTACTACCCATATCATCAATATTAATCAAGTAGGACGTAGGGTTTTACCTCCATCAAGAGGGCCCGAACCTGGGTAAAACATTGTGTCCCCTGCCTCCTGTTACCATCCAGCCTAGACGCACAGTTCGGGACCCCCTACCCGAGATCCGCCGGTTTTGACCCCGACAACTATAATACAATGCTCAAGCTTGTGATATCCTCTTCAACGGATTGTGCCCCGAAGAATTCAGTAAAATCAGCCGTCTTGAGAATGCAAAGGAAATTTGGGATACTTTGATTGATATGCACGAAGGTACCGACTCCATCAAGGAATCCAACTTGGATGTGCTTCAAAGTCAACTTGACAAGTTCAAAATGAAGGATGGTGAAGGTGTTGCTGAAATGTACTCTAGGCTTGCTCTTATCACAAATGAGATTGCCAGCTTAGGAAGTGAAGAGATGACCGACAAATTCATCATCAAGAAGATTCTAAGATCCTTGGATGGAAAATACGATACCGTATGCACATTGATCCAAATGATGCCAAATTACAAAGATCTCAAGCCAACGGAAGTCATTGGAAGAATTGTTGCTCATGAGATGTCACTCAAGGATAAGGATGAGCTCCATAACAAGTCAAGTGGTGCTTACGAAGCCTCATGTGAAGCTCCAACATCATCAAGTGAGAAACAAACCTTCAATGAAGAATTGAGCCTTATGGTGAAGAATTTCAACAAGTTCTACAAGAATAGAAGAAAAGAGAGAAGTTCCAAGTCAAGGTCCTACAATGACAAAAGATCTTCTAGTCGAGAGCGAAATTGCTACAATTGTGGAAGACCCGGACACTACTCCAATGAGTGTACAACTCCCCACAAGAGAAGAGAAGATTCTCCCAAAAGAAGAAGTAGAAGAGAAGAATCACCATCAAGGGAGAGAAGGAGTATGAACGAAGACCCTCTCGGAGAAGCAAGGATTCGGAAAGGAAGGACAAGTCATCAAGGAGCTACACAAAATGAAGACATCAAGCTCATGTTGGTGAATGGGTATTCGACTCCGACTCCGACAATGACTCCGAGAGAAGCTATCACTCCGACTCCGAACATACTCAAGATGAAGGTGTTGCCGGTCTAGCACTTGTGTCAACCAACTCCTACGACATATTTGATTCACCAAATGAAGGAATTGGAAGATGCTTGATGGCGAAAGGTCCAAAGGTATCACACCCCGAGTATGTTGATTTCAATAGTGATGAAGATGACTTGTTAGGTGATGATGATTTACTTGTTGACAACTGTAGTGATGAATACTACGATGAAACGCCAATTAATCATGCTAATCAAGATGAAACGAATGACAATGATAAGGAGAAGATTGAGTCTCTAACTAAAGAATTAAACACTCTTAAGTTAGCTCATGAAACTATCTTAGGAGACCATCGAGAACTTTTAAGGACTCATGAAAAATTACGTTTTGAGAAGCTCAATCTTGAGCAAGAGCATGAGTTCTTAAAGGCAATCAATGATGATCTTTGCAAGAAAAGTTCTTCTTACATTGCCAAGCGTTTACTCTTATCCACATACATGCCTCAAGTCAAGTCTAGTAACAAGAACAAGAAGGATTCTTATTCTAGTAGTAACAATAATCATGCTAAATCCAATATTGTTGCTTCTACTAGTTCTCTTGATTCCACTAACGATTCTCTTAGCCAAGTTACACTTGAGCAAGAAAATAGCTTATTGAAGGGAATCATAGAGAAAGGTGTTTACAAGAGCCTTGCCAAGAGTAAGCAATTCGAGGAAATTGTATGCAAGCAAGGAAGGCACCGGAAGAATCAAGGTATTGGTTTTGAACGAAAGTTCAATGCCAATGGAGTTGAGTGGAAAGAAGATCAATACCCCAAGACGAAGTTTGTTCCTCAACAAGAGAAGTATGATCCTACTCCTTTCCAAGGGACACAAGCTCAATATGATCTTCCACCACAAGACGACAAGCAAAAAGGCAAGGACAAGCTTCAAGAGGAAATTGATGCATTTGAAGAAGCTCCTAAGGCCTTGGTCAAGTGGGTTCCCAAGACTACATCAAGTTCCACTTCATCAAGTACAACTCCAACTCCGAGGATTCCCATCAAGATGGTGTGGATCCCGAAGAAGAAGAACTAGAGAGTTCTTGAGGGTGACTCCGCCAACATACTTCACTCTTATCATTTTGGCAAGAACAAGTGAAATCAACTTCCACATCTTTCACTAGTTCAAGGAGTCACAAACCCTATTGTTGGTAAGACAAGGGACAAGGTAACCTAATGCTCTCATAGACATCATCTTGTGTGTGCATCACTCTATGTCTATGGATATCCTTATTTGTTCCTTGTGGGACTAACCCGTGTAGGTATTGAAAGTGCAACTCACTCCAAAGGATAGCCCCGAATGATCTACACCAACTTAGAGCATCCACATCTTCAACACCTACATGAAGTCATCATCGACAAAACCCAAGGTTAGTTCATCCCTCTTAGGGGGGATCTCACATCTAGGGGGAGCTTTACTCTAACAATTGAGTTAAAGCAACTCTAATGGTGTGAACACAACAATGCTTTATGTAAAAGTGGTAACCCCACTTGTGCTTAAACGATGAGTATGACCTATGATCAAATGTTCTCATTTGATTCCTAAGTCAATATACTCATATATAGATGACCTAGTCATCGCCAATTGCTTGATAGATGCTAGAATTGTTTGTGCATGCTTTGCCACATATTTCATTTGTCATTTTATTGTGTGAGCATGTTGGTTGCATAATTTACTCGTTCGAGGACATCCACTTGTTGTTTTGATTGACTGGTTTCCTTTTCTTTTGGCCAAGTGGATGGACAAGAATGCCTAAGAACCTTGTCTAGCTATCTATGCTTTTCTCGTCTCAAACTCTATTCATGCTGCATCACAAAGTTTGATCAAGTCAGATTCGAACCACTCTGTGTGAGGAGCACTCGGGGTCCCCGATTAGTCATAGAATTAAAATTCCAAAACTTCTTTGTGTGTTTCGGTCTGACCGATTCATCCATTTTGGTCATACCGAGATCACTAAGTCGATCTAGGTTTTCAATCTCGGTGCAACCGATTCGAACCTTTCGGCCACACCGAGTTGTTCCACTCGGTCACACCGACAGGGTCAGGCTATATATATCCACGGGTCAAATTTTGGAAAACTTTCCGAACCTCCTCGCCCGCGCTTAGCCTGCTCTTCCTCCCTGGGTCTCCGGATCATCCTCCTCATCGCCAGCCGCCTCCTGTCGCTGGTCTCCGCCGCCGTCAATGGGATCATCTCCACCGTTGCCGCCGTAGCAAGTTCATCGCCGAACTAGGGTATGGACTTGAACTTTGTGCTGTTCTAACTCCGATTCCCCAGCACATTGCTTTGCCATGTATCTTGCCACGATTGAGATCATTCTATCCATCAAAAACACTCTGTAGTTTAGTCGTGAATTGAAAATTTAGGGTTAGGTTTTCGCCGAAACCATCTTGGACCGACCGAGTTGATGAAATCGGTTCCACCAATTTGGCTCAGGCCATTGCACATGTGATTCTCGGTCTGACCGAGAATTGCAAACCAGTGTGACCGAGTTCAGCACTTTGTGAAACCCTAGCAGTCTCGGTGCCACCGAACTGTGACTCGGTCTGACCGAGTTCACTAGTTTAGGTTCCAAAAGCTGCTTCGGTATCACCGAGTTTGCAAATCGGTAGATCCGAAATGCTTTCTATGGAAAACTAAAACTAAGTTTTTAATTCATTCTTTTGCAAAAACCTCTGTACTTTGTGATGCTCATCCACTCTACCTCATCTATAATCTATTCACAGGGTCTGCTATCAGTGTTTGCATCATGTCAGATCAGAGTGATAGTCAGAACAAGTCAGAGGAGCAGGTTCAATTGAGTGAGGGCACTAGTCCCTCTAGCAGCTCAGATGATGGCAGTAGGAGCACACCAAGCAACTTGCCAAAAGCTGCCACCGGGGCCAGAAAGAAGAAAACTTCTGAATCTAAGGATGAAGACTATGTGGCAGTTGAGGATGAGGCCACTTCCAAGAAGAAAGTAGTTAAGAAGGAATATAGCACTGCTGCTGCCACTAAGCCTGGTATGAAGACCAAAGTACCTGCAAAGAGAATTCCCATGTCTAAAGCCAGAGCCTCTACTCAAGTACCTATGGAATCTGAACCCAAAGAGGGTGCTGCAGAAGGGAAGAAGAGGAAAGAGAGGGTCAAGAAGACCACTGCCAGAGTGCTTGGGAGATCTTCAATCATGAGAGACTCTGAAGAGGAAGAGGATGCTGCAACCAGCACCTAAGGCACAAAAACTTATGGGAGATGCCATAAGGTCGGGGGCTGCTTCATCTAAGCCCAAAGGAACTTCTAAGCCAGCTGCTTCAAAACCCAAAACTGCACCAAAGAGGAGTACAAGGAACATTCCAACTACTGAGAAAAACAAGGCCCCAGTGCCTAAAACTGTTGCTGAAGAAGAAGATGATGAGACGCATGTTTTGAGGAAGTTAAAGCCAAAAATTCTAGATCATAATGATGCTCATCCTGTAGTAGAAAACATGAAGATCAGGAAGGACTCAAGATTGAGGCTATGGAGAGAGTCAGATCCATATGCCACCAGAAGGAGAACTGCTATGGACTATAGGTTCCATACCAAAGAACAGCAGGATTTTTATGAGACCGTGTTGCTTGACAAGAAACCAATAGTATGTGACATGAGATGGGTCAACTAGGAGTACATCAAGAAAATGAAAAACACTACCCAGGAGTATATGACAGTTTCAAGGCTTGTGGAGTTGATGAGTTTGTGGCTCAGAAGCTCACAAAGTGGAATGGTGAGCTTATCATGCAGTTCTACTCCATAGCTCACTTCTACCCAGATGGCAAGATAGTCTGGATGTCTGAAGGCACTAGATACCAGTCAACAGTAGCAAAATGGGCTCAATTGATCAATGCTCCTGAGGAGAATGAAGATGACTTGGATGTCTATGCCAAGAAGAAGAAGGATCACAACTCCATGGCTAGCATGTAGAAGGAGATTCCTGATGCAGATCTTGAGACTCACCAATTTGGATCAGTGAAACACCTGCTGTCAGGACTGCCTACTACAAATTGGATCCTCAGGCACACTCTTCTGCCCAAGTCTGGTGATCACAGAATGATCAGAGGCCACTCCATCAATCTGCTACATATATTTGATGTGCCACAAAAGTTCAAGGTCATGAGTCTTATAGTTGAAACTATCAAGAGGACAACTGCTGACCAAAAGAGAAGCTGTGGGTATGCACCATAGATCCAGGAGTTGATTAACTCCAAGATGGGCACTGGCACATACTTGTTGGACAAGGAGCACATGCCTATCTATCCAGACTTTCAGGACAACCAAGTGGTTATGAATGAGGATGAACCATCTTCTGTGCACGTTCAAGCAAAGAGGAAGAAGGCAAAGGCTGAGAAAGCTGCAAAGATGCCAACCATGGAAGATGCATCTCAGTATCTTCTGAAGAGCAAGCAAGATCAGCTTGGCTACTTGATTGCATCCACTCTAAGGATTGAGAAAGGGATGGCCACCCTGACTCAAAACCAGGAGAGCTTGGAAAGGATCATAGAGCAGAAATTCTATGACATGGATGTGAAGGTGACGGAGATCCAGTCTGTTGTGGAGCAACTTCAGGATGATATGCAGGAGAGGAAGGGCAAGACAACCACTGATGCATTTGCCAGAGTGCCTAGAGCTCAGAGGTCAGCTGCAGTGCCTGTTCCAGACACCAGAGCCACTTCATCTGCACTAGCTACAGCTTCAGTGCCACCAGCTCCAGCACCTACTCCACCAGCTCCCTCTACATCGACTGAAGCCTTCGTTCTTGGAGTTATCCGGACACCACCACCTAAAGACCAGGCCTGAGATACGATTTAGTGCTATGCATTTTCTAGGAACTTTTTGGTAACTTGTTGCCAAAGGGGGAGAAAAATGTATAGATCATAGGCTTCGAGAGAGAGTGTTGCTTTTTATTCTCTCTTGCTTCGGTGGTTGAACTTTATTTTCTTGATTGAGATACTTTCTTTTTGTGTGATACTTGGATGATCATGTGTGTTTGATCATATGCTACATTAATGCTTGTTGGATGACATTATCATTTTATCTCTATATGATCGTTCACTTTGCTTGGTGATGAGTGCAGGTATTTAATTATTATCATTTTGAGTGCTCCACCAAGATGTATGTGACATGGAAGAGTAACCCATGAGCCTAACTCTCTGTGCATTTGCAGTCCAAAGCAAATCATAAACTACACAAATTTAGGGGGAGCTCTTGCTTTTCACATACTTCTCAAAGCGACAATGTTTTCACTCTTATTATCATTCGTCGAAGCTTTGATCTATATGTTGTCATCAATTACCAAAAAGGGGGAGATTGAAAGTACAACTATCCCTAGGTGGTTTTGGTAATTCCTAACAACATATAGCTCATTGAGCTAATACTATTCCAAGATTAATATTTCAGGAAAAGCTCAATGAATGGCATGGCATGGATGAGGAAAGTGGACCCCTCAAAATACTAAGGACAAAAGGATTGGCTCAAGCTCAAAGCTCAAGACTCTACATTTTATATTTTAGTGATCCAAGATCACATTGAGTCTATAGGAAAAGCCAATACTATCAAGGAGGGATAAGGTGTTGCTTAATGAGGTTCTTGCTTCATAGTGCTTAGTGATATGCTCCAAAACCCTCAACTACCTTCCCACATCCACATATGACCTAAACCAAAAGTCAAACTCGGCCCCACCGATTCTTTCTATCCGGCGCCACCGAGTTCAGATGTCATAGCCACTGCCACAAACCCTAGGCAATTAGGTCTCACCGATAGGGATCTCGGTCACACCGAGATGGGGTTGTAATCTCTCTGTTTCCCTTTGTAACATTTCGGTCCTACCGAGATGAGCGATCGGTCCCACCGAGACTGCAATGTAAACTCTCTGTTTCCCTTTTGTAACATTTTGGTCCCACCGAAATGAGCAAATCGGTCCCACCGAGTTTACCTGACCAACTCTCTGGTTAGCTTATTACCAAAATCGGTCCCACCGAGTTTGTGTAATTAGTCACACTGAGATTACGTTATGCCCTAACCCTAACCATATTGGACCTACCAAGTTGCATCTCAGTCCCACCGAAAATCCTAACGGTCACTAGTTTCTCGATTCGGTCTCACCGAGATTGGTAGATTGTGTGTAACGGTTAGTTTTTGTGTGGAGGCTATATATACCCCTCCACCCACTCTTCATTCGTGGAGAGAGCCATCAGAACATACCTACACTTCCAATACACATTTTCTGAGAGAGAACCACCTACTCATGTGTTGAGGCCAAGATATTCCATTCCCACGAATCTTGATCTCTAGCCTTCCCCAAGTTGCTTTCCACTCAAATCTTCTTTCCACCAAATCCATATCCCGTGAGAGAGAGTTGAGTGTTGGGGAGACTATCATTTGAAGCACAAGAGCAAGGAGTTCATCATCAACACACCATTTGTTACTTCTTGGAGAGTGGTGTCTCCTAGATTGGCTAGGTGTCACTTGGGAGCCTCCGACAAGATTGTGGAGTTGAACCAAGGAGTTTGTAAGGGCAAGGAGATCGCCTACTTCGTGAAGATCTACTGCTAGTGAGGCAAGTCCTTCGTGGGTGATGGCCATGATGGGATAGACAAGGTTGCTTCTTTGTGGACCCTTCGTGGGTGGAGCCCTCCGCGGACTCACGCAACCGTTACCCTTCGTGGGTTGGAGTCTCCATCAACGTGGATGTACGATAACACCACCTATCGAAACCACGACAAAAACATTAGTGTATCCAATTGCGTTTGAATTCTCCAAACCCTTCCATTTACATTCTTGCAAGTTGCATGCTTTACTTTCCGCTGCTCATAGACTCTTTGCATGCTTGCTTGAATTGTGTTGCGATTGCTTGACTTGTGCTAAGATAGCTAAAATCTCCCAAAGACTAAAATTGGGAAAATGATAGATTTTTAATTGGTCAAGTAGTCTAATCACCCCCCTCTAGACATACTTTCGATCCTACAGAAGGTCAAGGAAGAACAAGAAGAAGGGGCTCTCTCTCCCCCTCGCTTCCGGTGGCACCGGAGTGCCACCGGGGGCCATCATCATCACCGCAACCTTCACCAACAACTTCACCGCCATCATCACCAACTCTTCCCCCCTCTATGCAGCGGTGTAACCTCTCTTTTACCCGCTGTAATCTCTACTTAAACATGGTTCTCAATGCTATATATTATTTCCCAATGATGTATGGCTATCCTATGATGTTTGAGTAGATCCGTTTTGTCCTATGGGCTATTTGATGATCGTGATTGGTTTGAGTTGCACGTTTTATTATTGGTGCTTTCCTATGGTGCTCTCCATGTCGCGCAAGCGTGAGGGATTCCCGCTGTAGGGTTTGTAATATGTTCATGATTTGCTTATGGTGGGTGGCGTGAGTGACAGAAGCACATACCCGAGTGAGTAGGTTGTTTGCGTATGGGATAAAGAGGACTTGATACTTTAATGCTATGGTTTTGTTTTACCTTAATGATCTTTAGTAGTTGCGGATGCTTGCTAGAGTTCCAATCATAAGTGCATATGATCCAAGTAGAGAAAGTATGTTAGCTTATGCCTCTCCCTCAAATAAAATTGCAATAGTGATTACCGGTCTAGTTATCGTTTGCCTAGGGACAAATAACTTTATCATAACAAAAAGCTCTTTACTAAAACTAACTTTATTGCTTCTTTACCTAAAAATCCCATACTTTTTATTTACGTGCTCTTTATTATCTTGCAAATCTATCCAAAAACACCTACAACGTACTTCTAGTTTCATACTTGTTCTAGGTAAAGCGAACGTTAAGCATGCGTAGAGTTGTATCGGTGGTTGATAGAACTTGAGGGAATATTTGTTCTACCTTTAGCTCCTCGTTGGGTTCGACACTATTACTTATCGAAAGAGGCTACAATTGATCCCCTATACTTGTGGGTTATCAAGACCTTTTTCTGGCGCCGTTGCCGGGGAGCCATAGCGTGGGGTGAATATTCTCGTGTGTGCGTGTTTGCTTTATCACTAAGTAATTTTTATTTCCCGTTCTAAGTTGTTCTCTATCTTTAGTTAAGGATATGGAACACGAAACACAAAAAAAATTAGTGGTACTTGCTGCTCATGGAGATGAGGAACCTCCTAAAACCCTCGATGCTGGTTATGTGAAAAATATTATGTACTACTTTGATAATCCTGAGAAAACCCCATTCAATTATGTAATGGGAGACATGCTGGATCAATGTGAATACTTTAGGGATTATCGCTTGACTCAAAAAGGGAAACTATTATGGGATCAAATTCATATGTTGCATTGGTATGCTCGGGAACTATGCTTGAGATATGACTATACTTGTTGCTCTAGGATGAAGGCTCCACACCTTCCCTTTTCATGCAAATTTAATGATGATAAAACCTTGGCTTCTTATGCTAATGGTATATATGATTACTATGATGTGGAACAAATAGAAGAATTTGTTGCTTTTATGGGTGCTTATGAAATTGAATCTTTGTTTAAAGAGTGTGAAAAATTTGATGATTCAGTTTATAGACCTGAAAATTTAGCTATCCTTAAATATTGTTATGAGAATTATGAATACAATTCCGATATTGATGCGTTTATTGAGAAAGTCTCCGCTGTCCCAGAAGAGACTAATATTTTGCAGGAATCTATGGAAGAAAAAACTGATGAAACTGTGAGCTCATTGGATGAAAAAGATGAGGAGGAGAGCGAAGAACAAAATGAGGAAGAGCGGATTGATCACCCGTGCGCACCTTCAAATGAGAGTAACTCTTCAACTCATACATTGTTTAATTTCCCTTCGTGCTTACTGAAGCATGATTGCTATGATGACTGTTATGATCCCGTTGATTCTCTTGAAATATCCCTTTTGGATGATGTTTTCTATGCTTGTGGCCAAGATGCCAATATGAATTATGCTTATGGAGATGAACTTACTATATTTCCTTATGTTAAACATGAAATTATTGCTATTGCACCCACACATGATAGTCCTATTATCTTTTTGAATTCTCCCAACTACACTATATCAGAGAAGTTTACCCTTATTAAGGATTATATTGATGGGTTGCGTTTTACTATTACACATGATGATTTTGATAGATATAATATGCATGTGCTTGCTGCTCCTACTTGCAATTATTATGAGATAGGAACTATATCTCCACCTCTCTACGTTTCCCACACGGTAAAATTGCAAGAAACTGCTTATGCTATGTATTGGCCTTTACTTGATGTGCATGAATTGTTCTTGTATGACATGCCGATGCATAGGAAGAGAGTTAGACTTCGTCATTACATGATATATGTTACTTTGTGCTCACTACTAAATTACAAATCATTGTTAATTAAAATTGGATTTGATATACCTTGGGATCCGGGTGGATCCATTACTTGAGCACTATATGCCTAGCTTAATGGCTTTAAAGAAAGCGCTGCTAGGGAGACAACCCGGAAGTTTTAGAGAGTTGTTTATTTATGTTGTGTGCTTTTGTAAAGTTTAAAAACAAAAAAAAGATGGGAACCCAAAACTTTTTCAAAAAGGAAAGTGAAAGTGAGAGAGACAAGCATGGTTGAAGTGGGGGAGCTCCTTGAACTTTGTTCATGCTCACGAGAACTTTGTGAATCTTGATTACAGAAACTTTTCAAAAAAATAATTATCCCCTTATACAATTCCATTGTATTATAAATATAATGTGCCAAGGTTTGCCTTTAGGATGTTTTAGATGCTTGTTGGTTTGTACGGTGCAGGACAGAAACTTTGAAACCTCAAATGGTTCTGAAACTTTTTGCATTGTCTTTCTATACAAATTGTTTATTTTTCCTAATTTTGGTAGAATTTTTGGAGTACCAGAGGTATGGTGAATTTTCAGATTATTACAGACTATTCTGTTTTAGACAGATTCTGTTTTTGATGCATAGTTTGCTTGTTTTGATGAAACTATCGATTTATATCAGTGGATTAAGCCATGGAAAAGTTATATTATAGTAGATACAATGCAAAAACAAAATATGAATTGGTTTGCAACAGTACTTAAAGTAGTGATTTGCTTTATTATACTAACGGATCTTACCGAGTTTTCTATTGAAGTTTTGTGTGGATGAAGTGTTCGAAGATCGAGGAGGTCTCGATGTGAGAAGAAGGAAGAGAGTAAAGAACTCAAGCTTGGGGATGCCCGAGGCACCCCAAGTAAATATTCAAGGAGACTCAAGCATCTAAGCTTGGGGATGCCCCGGAAGGCATCCCATATTTCTTCAACAAGTATCGGTATGTTTTCAGATTCGTTTCGTTCATGCGATATGTGCAATCTTGGAGCGTCTTTTGCATTTAGATTTCCTTGGTTGATTTATAGAATACTCATTGCACTTCACTTATATCTTTTGAGTATGGCTTTATAGAATGCTTCATGTGCTTCGCTTATATCATTTGAAGTTTGGATTGCCTGTTTCTCTTCACATCGAAAACCGCCATTTGTAGAATGCTCTTTTGCTTCACTTATATTTGTTAGAGCATGGGCATATCTTTTGTAGAAAGAATTAAACTCTCTTGCTTCACTTATATCTATTTAGAGAGATGACATGAATTGGTCATTCACATGGTTAGTCATAAAATCCTACATAAAACTTGTAGATCACTGAATATGATATGTTTGATTCCTTGCAATAGTTTTGCGATATAAAGATGGTGATATTAGAGTCATGCTAGTGGGTAGTTGTGGATTGTAGAAATACTTGTGTTGAAGTTTGTGATTCCCGTAGCATGCACGTATGGTGAACTGTTATGTGATGAAGTCGGAGCATGATTTATTTATTCATTGTCTTCCTTATGAGTGGCAGTCGGGGACGAGCGATGGTCTTTTCCTACCAATCTACCCCCCTAGGAGCATGCACGTAGTACTTTGTTTCGATGACTAATAGATTTTTGCAATAAGTATGTGAGTTCTTTATGACTAATGTTGAGTCCATGGATTATACGCACTCTCACCCTTCCATCATTGCTAGCCTCTTCGGTACCATGCATTGCCCTTTCTCACCTCGAGAGTTGGTGCAAACTTCGCCGGTGCATCCAAACCCCGTGATACGATACACTCTATCACACATAAGCCTCCTTATATCTCGGAATGGCATTTCCATAGCCATTCCGAGATATATTGCCATGCAACTTCCATCATCATCATATACATGACTTGAGCATTCATTGTCTTATTGATTTGCATGATCGTAAGATAGCTAGCATGATGTTTTCATGGCTTGTCCGTTTTTTGATGTCATTGCTTTGCTAGATCATTGCACATACCGGTACACCGCCGGAGGCATTCATGCAGAGTCATATTTTGTTCTAGTATCGAGTTGTAATATTGAGTTGTAAGTAAATAAAAGTGTGATGATCATCATTATTAGAGCATTGTCCCATGTGAGGAAAGGATGATGGAAGCTATGATTCCCTCACAAGTTGGGATGAGTCTCCAAAGAAGCCCACCAAAAAAAGAGAAAAAAATATAAAAAATGAGAGAAAAGAGAGAAGGGACAATGTTACTATCCTTTTACCACACTTGTGCTTCAGAATAGCACCATGTTCTTCATATAGAGAGTCTCTTGAGTTATCACTTTCATATACTAGTGGGAATTTTCATTATAGAACTTGGCTTGTATATTCCGATGATGGGCTTCCTCAAATTCCCGAGGTCTTCATGAGCAAGCAAGTTGGATGCACACCCACTTAGTTTCCAGTATGAGCTTTCATACACTTATAGCTCTTAGTGCATCCGTTGCATGGCAATCCCTACTCCTCACACTGACATCAATTGATGGGCATCTCCATAGCCCGTTGATTAGCCGCGTCGATGTGAGACCTTCTCCCTTTTTGTCTTCTCCACACAACCTCCACCATCATATTCTATTCCACCTCTAGTGCTATATCCATGGCTCATGCTCATGTATTGAGTGAAAGTTGAAAAGGTTTGAGAACATCAAAAGTATGAAACAATTGCTTGGCTTGTCATCGGGGTTGTGCATGATTTGAATATTTTGTGTGGTGAAGATGGAGCATAGCCAGACTATATGATTTTGTAGGGATAAATTTCTTTGGCCATGTTATTTTGAAAATACATGATTGCTTTATTAGTATGCTTGAAGTATTATTATCTTAATGTCAAATGATAGACTATTGCTTTGAATCACTCGTGTCTTAATATTCCTGCCATGATTAGATTACATGATCAAGATTATGCTAGGTAGCATTCCATATCAAAAATTATCTTTTTATCAATTACCTACTCGAGGACGAGCAGGAATTAAGCTTGGGGATGCTGATACGTCTCCGTCGTATCTATAATTTTTGATTATTCCATGCCAATATTCTACAACTTCCATATACTTTTGGCAACTTTTTATACTATTTTTGGGACTAACATATTGATCCAGTGCCCAGTGCCAGTTCCTGTTTGTTGCATGTTTTTTGTTTTGCAGTAAATCCATATCAACCAGAGTCCAAACGGGATAAAAACTGACGGAGATTTTTTTGGAATATATGTGATTTTTGGGAAGAAAAGTCAACGCGAGACGATGCCCGAGGGGGCCACGAGGCAGGGGGGCGCGCCCTAGGGGGGCAGGCGCTCCCTGGGCCCTCGTGGCCACCCCGTAAGGCGGTTGATGCCCTTCTTTCGCCGCAAGAAATCTAATATCCGTATAGCGATCGTGTTAAAATTTCAGCCCAATCGGAGTTACGGATCTCCGGGAATTTAAGAAACGGTGAAAGGGCAGAATCTGAGAACGCAGAAACAGAGAGAGACACAGAGATAGATCCAATCTCGGAGGGGCTCTCGCCCCTCCGCCTCCATGGAGGCCATGGAACAGAGGGGAAACCCTGCTCCCATCTAGGGAGAAGGTCAAGGAAGAATAAGAAGAAGGGGGGCTCTCTCCCCCTCGCTTCCGGTGGCACCGGAGTGCCACCGGGGGCCATCATCATCACCGCAATCTTCACCAACAACTTCACCGCCATCATCACTAAATCTTCCCCCATCTATGCAGCGGTGTAATCTCTCTTTTACCCGATGTAATCTCTACTTAAACATGGTGCTCAACACTATATATTATTTCCCAATGATGTATGGCTATCCTATGATGTTTGAGTAGATCCGTTTTGTCCTATGGGCTATTTGATGATCGTGATTGGTTTGAGTTGCAGGTTTTATTATTGGTGCTGTCCTATGGTGCTCTCCGTGTCACGCAAGTGTGAGGGATTCCCGCTGTAGGGTTTGCAATATATTCATGATTTGCTTATGGTGGGTGGCGTGAGTGACAGAAGCACAGACCCGAGTAAATAGGTTGTTTGCGTATGGGATAAAGAGGACTTGATACTTTAATGCTATGGTTGGGTTTTACCTTAATGATCTTTAGTAGTTGCGGATGCTTGCTAGAGTTCCAATCATAAGTGCATATGATCCAAGTAGAGAAAGTATGTTAGCTTATGCCTCTCCCTCAAATAAAATTGCAATAGTGATTAGCGGTCTAGTTATCGTTTGCCTAGGGACAAATAACTTTATCATAACAAAAAGCTCTTTACTAAAACTAACTTTATTGCTTCTTTACATAAACAACCCATACTTTTTATTTACGCGCTCTTTATTATCTTGCAGATCTATCCAAAAACACCTACAATGTACTTCTAGTTTCATACTTGTTCTAGGTAAAGCGAACGTTAAGTGTGCGTAGAGTTGTATCGGTGGTCGATAGAACTTGAGGGAATATTTGTTCTACGTTTAGCTCCATGTTGGGTTCGACACTCTTACTTATCGAAAGAGGCTACAATTGATCCCCTATACTTGTGGGTTATCAGGTGTTGCTTAATGGTCTACTTGCTCGAATTGCTTAGTGATATGCTCCAAAGCCCTCAACCATCTTCTCAAATCCAAATATGTCCTAAACCTAAAGTCAAACTCGGATCCACCGATTTGATTCATCCAACGCCACCGAGTTCACTTGACACAGCCATGGCCAGAAACCCTAATCAGTTCGGTCTCACTGAGATGGGATTACAAACTCTCTGTTTCCCTTCGTAACGTCTCGGTCTCACCGAAATGAGCGGTCGTTCCCACCGAGTTCGCAATGCAAACTCTTTGTTTCCCTTTTGTAATGTTTCGGTCTTACCAAAAGGAGCGATTGGTCCCACCGAGTTTGCCTGACCAACTCTCTGTTTGCTTGTTACTGAAATCGGTCTCAACGAGTTGAAGTAATCGGTCAAACCGAGATCAAGTTTTGCCCTAACCCTAGCTCATCAGTCCCACCGAGTTGATCATCTCGGTCCCACCGAAAATCCTAACGTTCACATTTTGAACTGAATCGGTCTCACCGAGTTCACATATTCGGTCTGACCGAGTTGGCTCTTTTGTGTGTAACGGTTAGATTTTGTGTGGAGGCTATATATACCCCTCCAGCCTCCTCTCCATATGTGAAAGAGTCATCAAAACGTGCCTACACTTTCATCATTCTTTTTCTGAGAGAGAACCACCTACTCATGTGTTGAGACCAAGACATTCCAATCCAACCACAAGAATCTTGATCTCTAGCCTTTCCCAAGTTGCTTTCCACTCAAATCATCTTTCCACCATAGCCAAATATGTGAGATAGAGTTGAGTGTTGGGGAGACTATCATTTGAAGCAGAGCCAGGAGTTCATCATCAACACACCATCTATTACCTTTTGAAGAGTGGTGTCTCTGTAACGCCCGGATAATCATGCTACAGTAATCTCACGTTGATGGTGCCACGTCACCTCTGTCACTGTAGTTAATCACGGGTTAAATCAAAACCGTTTCGAAATTCAAATTCAAATTTATGATGACAATAAAAGTTTTCAAAAATTAAAACTAAAAAGTTCGGTGGTTGTCAAATATTACATCGGTAATTATGGTGGAGTAAACACATTTTTATAAAATGTCTAAGAAATTTAAAATGAGTTAAAACCGAAAAGAAAATAAATAAAAGAAAAGAAAATACAAAAGAGAAAAACTAAACTAACAAAAAAAGAAAAGAAAGAAAGAGAAGCCCCCCCCTGCTGGACCGCGGCCCAGCTGGCCATCGGGCCAACCAGGCCGGCCCAGGCTGCCCCCCACACTCCCCCATAACCCCCTGGGCGACCGAACCCTAGCCCACGTCCCCACTCACCCGCACCCCACTCGCTCTCTCCCCCTCCCCCCGATCCAATTCTGGATCGGGATCGGGCCGACGACCCCGCCCCCAACGCCGGCGTCCCACC
>NC_041382.1:664113478-664117082 GCF_002162155.2 Triticum dicoccoides | reverse complement strand
CCTGCTGTCGGCCGCCCCTGCCCGGCAGCGCCCCATCACCGGTCGGCCGCCCTGGCGCGCGCCGGTGCCTAGCCGCGTTGTGCGCCCAGCGCCCCTCGGGCACGCGCCCGTTCGGGCGACGCCCGCACCCAGCGCCCGTAGCAACCGCTAGCCCCCCGGGCCACTGACTAGGGGGCCCCGCCCCATAACGTTTTAAAAAAAGGAATTAAAAATATATATACATATAATCAATAAAAATAAAAATGATTTAATAAAATTAATTATTAATTAATTAATTAAGTTAATCAATCCTGATTAGATTAACCTAATCACTAATTAAATTAACTAATCTGTAATTAAACTAAACAAAGAATGACAGGTGGGTCCCACTGGACCCACACGTCAGGTTGACCAGGTCAATGGTCAACGTTGACTGCTGACATCACCCTGATGTCATGCTGACGTCAGCATTTACTATTCTGGATAATGTTGGATTAAATAATTAATTAAATTCCAGAAATTAATAAAATCTTTAGAAAATCATATCTTTTAATCCGTAACTCGGATTAAAATATTTTCAACATGAAAGTTGCTCAGAACGACGAGACGAATCCGGATACGTAGTCCGTTCGTCCGCTGCACACCCCTAACCTATCAAACCCGCAACTTTCCCCCTCCGGCTCCTCTGCCCGAAAACACGAAACACCGGGGATATTTTCCCGGATGTTTCCCCCCTTAACCGGCATCACCTCATACCACGTTAGGGCCCGCCTAGCATCGTTACTTGTCTTGTCATGCATCGATATGCATCTGTTTACATGGTATTCGTTGTTTCTTCCCCCCCTTTTCTCTCCGGTAGACTACGAGACCGACGCTGCTGCTGCCCAGTTCGACTACGGAGTTGACGACCCCTCTCTCTTGCCAGAGCAACCAGGCAAGCCCCCCCTTGATCACCAGATATCGCCTATTCTCCTCTATACTGCTTGCATTAGAGTAGTGCAGCATGTTACTGCTTTCCGTTAATCCTATTCTGATGCATAGCCTGTCATTGTTGCTACAGTCATTGATACCTTACCCGCAATCCTAAATGCTTAGTATAGGATGCTAGTTTATCATCATTGGCCCTACATTCTTGTCAGTCTGCCTTGCTATACTATTGGGCCGTGATCACTCGGGAGTTGATCACGGGTATATATTATACATACTTACATACTATACAGATGGTGACTAAAGTCGGGTCGGCTCGAGGAGTACCCGCGAGTGATTCACGGATTGGGGGCTGAAAGGACCTTTGTCCCGACGGCCCTCTGTGTGGATCTTTGTGGCGGAGCGACAGGGCAGGTTGAGACCGCCTAGGAGAGAGGTGGGCCTGGCCCTGTTCGGCGTTCGCGGATACTTAACACGCTTAATGTCACATCCCTGGTCCTGTTATGCATTAGGCTAGACCTCATGTGAGCTTCATGTTTTAATTCAAATGAAATTTGAATTGAGGAATTTTCAAAGCCTCAGAATCCTTTAAAAAAATGATCAAGATAAAAATTGCTTCAAATAAGTCCAAGAAAAAGTTCTTGTTATCCTCTGGAAATATTGGCAAGAGGTAAAATCCAAACCAATATTTTCGGTATCTCAGAAACATTTATTTTGGGTATTTGAATTAAATCAATAGCTATTTGAATTGGACTTATATCTACTGTTAAATAAATATAGGTCCAATAATTCTGAAATATTTTTGTGGAGCATTGTTTTAATTCTTTTTAGCTCCTAAAAATATTGTCAGAAGCAAAATAAATTGAATTGGTTTCAAAACCAAATTCAAAACAAACCTGCAAAATAGAAAACAGAATTAAAACAAAACAGAGAGAAAAAAATAAAAAGAATAGAAGCCTACCTGGGCCACTTACCTGTAGCCGGCCCAGCTGGCCAGCTCCTCCCGCTGGCCCAGCCCACCGCCGCCTCCCTTCCCTGTCGCCTTCCTCCTCGCGCCAGTAGGCAGAGGAGGGACACGGCATGCGCGCCCGAGCTCGCCACGCCACCACCCTGCTCGTCTGCATCGCCTGGCCACCGCGACGCCGCGCGTCATCTCCTCGGCGCCGCCCCGACCCCCCTGGACCCCCTCGCTCTCTCCCTCTCCCTTGTATCTCTCCTCTGCTTCCTCTCTCTCTCACTCGCCGAGCGCAGCCGCAGCCGCGCCACCGTAACGCCGCGGCCACCGTCTCCCCCTCGACCCCTCGCTGTGCTTGCGAGCTCCGCCTCGACCCTCTCTTCCTCCCCACCGATCCACGGCCCTCCGGAAACCCTGCATCGCCGCCCACGTCGCCGTTCCCCTCCTCGGCCACCGGAGATCGTCGCCGTCGATTCGCTGCACTCCGGCCGCCCCCGAGCCCACTAACCCTCCCTACAGCTCCGCGGTGAGCCTCAGTGCAGAACCCCTCTCTCTCCCCTCGCGTTTGCAAGCTCTAGGCCATAGCTCCGCCGCGGCCGAACTCCGGCCGTCGCTGACCTCGTCACCGCCGTCACTACAGCCGCTTGAGCTCGTCTTGGAGCGTGTCACCGCACTCAGGAAGCCACCAGGAGCCTAACGCATATCCTAACTCGCCCTCCCGTGCACCACAGCGCCAACCCCGCACTCACCGAACTCCGGCGCCGCCGCGAGCTCTGTTCCGACGAGCCCCGGCGTCCCCGCAGCCTCCCACCTACCCCATCAGATGCGGGAGAGCCCGGGCTACGCCCCGGTGCCCTCAGCGCGCGAATCCGATGCCCCTAGCGCAAGTCCGGCGTGCCCCGCCGTGCTCTGTGGTCACCGCCGGCCAAACTCCGGCGGGCCGATGTGGCCACTTAGTTAGGGGCTAATCACCCTATGAGCCACTGCCATGTGGGCCCTAAGCCTAATTAGGTTAGTTTAATTTTTCTGTTTAGATTAGTGCTAATCTGTGGACCCCATGTGTCAGATTTTGACTTAGTCAAGTCAATGTTGACCGGTCCCACCTGTCAGTGAGTGAAACAGCCCTGTGTCACTGACGTGTGGCCCCCACACGTCAGGTTTGACCAGCAGCAGCGTCTGTTGACCTGCTGACGTCACGGTGACGCACTGCTGACGTAGTAAATGTTTCTGGAATTTAAATAATTCTTAAATGATTTATTAATTCCAGAAAATGCCTAAAACTTCTAAAAATCATAGAAAATTAACCGTAACTCCAAATTAAATAAATTATATATGAAAAATTATCAGAAAAATTCAAGGAATCCATCTGTACCATTTTCATGCATGTTAGAACAACTTATAGCTGCTGTTTAGCACAAATCAAATAAAGGGCATTTAAATAATCACATATGGAGTTTGAATTTGAATCTTGTATTCAAACCAACTTCATTTAATCTGTTGCTAGTTGCATTGGCTCAAAACACATTCATTTTGCCATGTCATGATCATGCATCATATTGTGCATTGCATTGATTGTGTTCCCTTCTGTGTTGCCGGTATTTGTCCCCTCTCGATAGACGTGATACCGATGATGTGATCGTTGACACTGATGAAGACTCAATGTTATCTTCAAAAGTGCCAGGCAAGCAAAACCCCCTTGTTCATTCCGATATAATCCTACTCTCTCGCTCCTGCTCTCTTTTA
>NC_041382.1:664094089-664098942 GCF_002162155.2 Triticum dicoccoides | reverse complement strand
CCCCCCCCCCTGTCATGTTGACAGGATTTCTCAGAGCAAGACGACAAGACAAAGATGGTGTTCAAATCAACGTTCATTTGAAGTGCACCCTGGATCGTGAACATTATACTAGTTGCGTTTCCCCTTCACCTTACCCTACGCTTGAATCTCGAGACGAGATTCTTGTTCAGTGGGGGTGAGTTGTCACATCCCTGGTCCTGTTATGCATTAGGCTAGACCTCATGTGAGCTTCATGTTTTAATTCAAATGAAATTTGAATTGAGGAAGAAGCGAGAGTTCCGCAACCTCACCCAGGGCAACAAAACTGTGGAAGCTTATCAGCGGGAGTTTCTGGACTTATCCCGCTATGCTGAAGAAGACATTGCAACTGATGCTCGCAGACAGGAGAAGTTCCGTGACGGCCTTCAAGCTGACATCAAGCTCGCACTTCTAGTACATGACTTTGCCGATTTCGCCACCTTGGTGAATAAGGCCATCAATGTCGAGACTGGTCTACAGGAACACCAGAGCTCTCATAGGCGCAACCGTGACACGGGCTCATCTTCGGGCCCGCCCTCGCAGAAGCGTAAGATATGGATCCCGAACAGCATGTACCGTCCAAATGCACCTGCCCCAAGGCAGTCTTATGCTGCACCTCGTCTGCCTACTGCTCCAACTAGGCAGCGAAGGCTTCCAGCTCTGCCACCCCAAGCTCCTGTTCCCACTCCCAATAATGGCCTGTGCTACAAGTGTGGTCAACCAGGTCACCATGCTAGGGATTGCATTCAGAATTGGAATCAACTAGCCCTTCCAGCTACTGGCCGTGGAAACGACCAGGCCCGCAACAACAATGCCAAGTCTTATGGCCGTGTTCATGCCAACCACATTGATCTGAATGAAGCTCAAGACCAGCCTGCTACTATGATGGGTACACTCCTTGTAAATTCAGTACCAGCATCCGTTTTATTTGATACAGGTGCATCGCATTCATTCATGTCAGAAGATTTTGCATACAAGCACGATGTTAAATGTGAGCAGATGAACACTTCGGTAGTGGTAAAAACCCCCGCGGGACAATGTCAGACCTCCATGGTTGGCATTGACGTCCCAGTGGAAATCGAAGGGTTGGAATTTTGTGCCTCGCCCATTATCCTGAAGTCGTCTAACATTGACCTCATTCTGGGAATGGATTGGTTAAAGGCGCATACTGCTTCTATCGTTTGCGCCACTAAGACCGTCCATCTGCTACACCCTTCTGATGAAATAATTAGCTATGATGCTCATCTGGTTCGGAATGCCGAGGCCAGGCTTTATGCCTTAAACGCATTGAACGCTGCACCACTCGAGGGCATTGAAAACATTCCCGTCATGCGTGAATTCCTAGACGTCTTTCCTGAAGAACTCCCAGGGATTCCCCCTGCTAGAGCTGTCGAATTCGTCATCGACTTGAAACCAGGCACCACTCCTATAGCCAAGCGACCCTACAAGATGCCGCCGCATGAACTCCTTGAGCTTAAGGAGGAAATCGATAAGTCTCTTCGCAGTGGTTTCATTCGCCCAAGTTGCTTTCCTTGGGGAGCACCTTCTCTCTTTGTCAAGAAGAAGGATGGGACAAACCGATTGGTCCAAGACTACCGTCCTATAAACCAAGCTACAATTCAGAATAAGTATCCTCTGCCTCGGATCAATGATCTATATGATCAACTGGCTGGTTCATCAGTGTTCTCTAAACTCGACTTGAGGTTGGGTTACCACCAGATCCGTGTTCGTGAGGAGGATATCCCCAAGACTGCATTCGTGACTCGATATGGATCTTACGAGTACACCGTCATGTCTTTCGGCTTAACCAATGCTCCAGCCACCTTCTCTCGCCTGATGAACTATATATTCATGGATTACCTCGACAAGTTCGTCGTGGTTTATCTGGATGATATTCTGGTATTTTCCAAGAACGAAGAGGAACATGCTGAACATCTTCGCCTCGTGCTGGAAAAGCTACGAGAGCATCAACTTTATGCCAAGTTCTCCAAATGTGAATTCTGGCTTCCCGAAGTAACCTATCTGGGGCATGTCATCTCTAAGGATGGTATTGCCGTCAACCCTGAACGAGTCCAGGCTATTCTTGATTGGACTCCTCCGAAGAACGTTAAGCAAGTCAGAAGTTTTCTCGGTCTCGCCAGCTATTGCCGTCGATTCGTCGAGAACTTCTCCAAGATCGCTAGACCTCTGACTAACCTGCTTCATAAGGGCGTCAAGTTTCAGTGGACAGATAAGTGTCAAGAAAGTTTCCAGGCGCTCAAAGACAAGTTGACTTCGGCCCCAGTGCTTGCTCCTCCAGATACTAAGAAGGACTTTGTCATTTATTGTGATGCTTCACGTCAAGGCCTAGGTGCTGTCCTAATGCAGGAGCGCAAAGTGATTGCCTATGCCTCTCGACAATTGTGCCCTCATGAAGAGTACTACCCAGTTCACGACCTCGAGCTTGCTGCTGTTATCCATTCACTGAAACAGTGGCGACATTACCTTCTCGGTAATCGTTGCGAGATCTTCACCGACCACCAAAGTCTGAAGTATCTGTTTACTTAGCCAGACCTGAACCTCCGTCAGCAGAGATGGATGGAGATTGTTGCAGACTTTGACTTGGGTATTTCCTATACACCAGGCAAGGCTAATGTAATGGCTGATGCCTTGAGCCGCAAGTCTTACTGCAACCACCTCCAGGTTCACAAAGTTCAGCCCTCACTTGTTGAGGAATTCAGGAAGCTGAACCTCCATATTGTTCCTCCTGGTGCTCTCACTCCCCCTCCTCCTGAGAGCCGCAAGATGAATCTCCGTGTTGTTTCCTAGGGTTCCCTCTATACCCTGGCTGTCGAACCCGATCTCGTGAGCTCCATCAAGACATTACAGGGATATGACTCTGAAGTCCACAAGATTAAGCGCGACCTCAAAGAAGGAAAACCATCATTCTTCACTATTGCTGATGATGGCGCCTTGTACTTCAAAGGCCGCCTAGTGGTGCCGTGTAAGAAGGAAAACCTAAATATGACTCAGGAGGTTATGAAAGAAGCTCATGATATGCCTCTATGTATCCATCCTGGTAGTACAAAGATGTACCAAGACATCCGCCAGAGATTCTGGTGGTCTCACATGAAGTAAGACATTGCTCGTTATGTTGCTGAATGTGACATTTGCCGTTGTATCAAAGCAGAACATCAAAGGCCTGCTGGAACTCTGCAACCTATATCTATTCCTGAATGGAAATGGGACCATGTCGAGATGGACTTCGTTACTGGATTTCCCAAATCGCAAAAAGGTAATGATGCTATTCTTGTCGTCATTGACCGACTTTCTAAGGTTGCACATTTTCTGGCGGTCAAAGAAACGATCACTGCTAGTTAGCTTGCAACTCTCTACATGTCCAGAATTGTTTCGCTTCACGGTATTCCACTGGTTATCAGTTCAGACCATGGCAGTTTATTCACTTCAAGATTCTGGGCAAGTTTCCAAGAAGCTATGGGAACTCATCTGTCATTCAGTACTGCGTTTCATCCGCAGTCGCAAGGTGTCAACCAAGTTCTCGAAGACATGCTTCGAGCTTGTGTTATTTCCATCGGCAAGAAATGGGAGGAATCTCTCCCGTATGCCGAGTTCTCTTATAATAATAGCTATCAAGCTAGTCTGAAGATGGCCCCCTTTGAAGTGTTATATGGACGAAAGTGCCGAACCCCTCTGAACTGGTCAGAAACTGGGGAACGTCCACTCTTTGGTCCGGATATTATCCAACATGCCGAAGAACAAGTCCGCATTATTCGCGAGAATCTCAAGACTGCTCAGTCTCCTCAAAAGAGTAATTATGACCGTCATCATAAAGACATGGTCTATCAACCTGGCGAAAAGGCCTATCTTCGCATTACACCAATGAAGGGTGCTCACCGCTTCGGGATCAAGGGCAAGCTAGCTCCTCGCTATATTGGCCCATTCACTATTCTGGAGAGGCGTGGAAAAGTGGCATATCAACTGGAGCTTCCGTCGAACCTTTCTCAGGTTCACGATGTGTTCCATGTGTCACAACTCCGACGCTGCTTCAAGGACCCGATCCGAGCAGTGGACCATGAAATGCTCGAATTGCAACAGGACCTCTCCTATAAAGAGCATCCGGTCCGCATTCTCGACCAAGCTGAACGCCGCACACGTCAGAAGGCGATCAAGTTATTCAAAGTCCAGTGGTCGAATCACTCTGAAGACGAAGCCACCTGGGAACGCGAGGATCGTCTTCGTGATGAATACCCCACACTGTTTCCTTCTACATCCTAAATCTCGGGACGAGATTTCTTATAGTGGAGGAGATTTGTAACGCCCGGATAATCATGCTACAGTAATCTCACGTTGATGGTGCCACGTCACCTCTGTCACTGTAGTTAATCATGGGTTAAATCAAAACCGTTTCGAAATTCAAATTCAAATTTATGATGACAATAAAAGTTTTCAAAAATTAAAACTAAAAAGTTCGGTGGTTGTCAAATATTACATCGGTAATTATGGTGGATTAAACACATTTTTATAAAATGTCTAAGAAATTTAAAATGAGTTAAAACAGAAAAGAAAATAAATAAAAGAAAAGAAAATACAAAAGAGAAAAACTAAACTAACAAAAAAAGAAAAGAAAGAAAGAGAAGCCCCCCCCTGCTGGACCGCGGCCCAGCTGGCCATCGGGCCAACCAGGCCGGCCCAGGCTGCCCCCCACACTCCCCCATAAACCCCTGGGCGACCGAACCCTAGCCCACGTCCCCACTCACCCGCACCCCACTCGCTCTCTCCCCCTCCCCCCGATCCAGTTCTGGATCGGGATCGGGCCAACGACCCCGCCCCCAACG